>NW_026776333.1:0-108015 GCF_030936135.1 Gavia stellata | reverse complement strand
TAACACTGAAATTGCGAACGTCCAGCGATTGCTCCTACACTAAAGGTGCCAGCCCTGAATGCTGTTGCTCGTCCTCATCTCCCACTGGTAACCTCTAAAACGAACAACAAACACTTGGGCTCCGAACTTGTTTAGGCTACTAAAACTTCCAACGTACACAGCCTCTCCTGCTCGAGCTGCCCAAAGTTCAACACCGAAATTGCGAACGTCCAGCGATTGCTCCTACACTAAAGGTGCCAGCCCTGAAAGCTGTTGCTCGTCTCATCTCCCACTGGTAACCTCTAAAACCAACCACAAACACTTGGGCTCTGAACTTGTTTAGGCTACTAAAACTTCCAACGTACACAGCCTCTCCTGCTCGAGCTGGCCAAAGTTCAACACCGAAATTGCGAACGTCCAGCGATTGCTCCTACACTAAAGGTGCCAGCCCTGAATGCTGTTGCTCGTCCTCATCTCCCACTGGTAACCTCTAAAACGAACCACAAACACTTGGGCTCTGAACTTGTTTAGGCTACTAAAACTTCCAACGTACACAGCCTCTCCTGCTCGAGCTCTCCAAAGTTCAACACTGAAATTGCGAACGTCCAGCGATTGCTCCTACACTAAAGGTGCCAGCCCTGAATGCTGTTGCTGGTCCTCATCTCCCACTGGTAACCTCGAAAACGAACCACAAACACTTGGGCTCTGAACTTGTTTAGGCTACTAAAACTTCCAACGTACACAGCCTCTCCTGCTCGAGCTGCCAAAGTTCAACACCGAAATTGCGAACGTCCAGCGATTGCTCCTACACTAAAGGTGCCAGCCCTGAAAGCTGTTGCTCGTCCTCATCTCCCTCTGGTAACCTCGAAACAAACCACAAACACTTGGGCTCTGACTTGTTTAGGCAACTAAAACTTCCAACGTACACAGCCTCTCCTGCTCGAGCTGGCCAAGTTCAACACCGAAATTGCGAACGTCCAGCGATTGCTCCTACACTAAAGGTGCCAGCCTGAATGCTGTTGCTCGTCCTCATCTCCCACTGGTAACCTCGAAAACGAACCACAAACACTTGGGCTCTGAACTTGTTTAGGCTACTAAAACTTCCAACGTACACAGCCTCTCCTGCTCAATCTGGCCAGAGCTCAACACCGAAATTGCGAACGTCCAGCGATTGCTCCTACACTAAAGGTGCCAGCCCTGAATGCTGTTGCTCGTCCTCATCTCCCACTGGTAACCTCGAAAACGAACCACAAACACTTGGGCTCTGAACTTGTTTAGGCTACTAAAACTTCCAACGTACACAGCCTCTCCTGCTCGAGCTCTCCAAAGTTCAACACTGAAATTGCGAACGTCCAGCGATTGCTCCTACACTAAAGGTGCCAGCCCTGAATGCTGTTGCTGGTCCTCATCTCCCACTGGTAACCTCGAAAACGAACCACAAACACTTGGGCTCTGAACTTGTTTAGGCTACTAAAACTTCCAACGTACACAGCCTCTCCTGCTCGAGCTGGCCAAGTTCAACACCGAAATTGCAAACGTCCAGCGATTGCTCCTACACTAAAGGTGCCAGCCCTGAAAGCTCTTGCTGGTCCTCATCTCCCACTGGTAACCTCTAAAACGAACCACAAACACTTGGGCTCTGAACTTGTTTAGGCTACTAAAACTTCCAACGTACACAGCCTCTCCTGCTCGAGCTCTCCAAAGTTCAACACTGAAATTGCGAACGTCCAGCGATTGCTCCTACACTAAGGTGCCAGCCCTGAATGCTGTTGCTCGTCCTCATCTCCCACTGGTACCTCGAAAACGAACCACAAACACTTGGGCTCTGAACTTGTTTAGGCTACTAAAACTTCCAACGTACACAGCCTCTCCTGCTCGAGCTCTCCAAAGTTCAACACTGAAATTGCGAACGTCCAGCGATTGCTCCTACACTAAAGGTGCCAGCCCTGAATGCTGTTGCTCGTCCTCATCTCCCACTGGTAACCTCGAAAACGAACCACAAACACTTGGGCTCTGAACTTGTTTAGGCTACTAAAACTTCCAACGTACACAGCCTCTCCTGCTCGAGCTGGCCAAAGTTCAACACCGAAATTGCAAACGTCCAGCGATTGCTCCTACACTAAAGGTGCCAGCCCTGAAAGCTCTTGCTGGTCCTCATCTCCCACTGGTAACCTCTAAAACGAACCACAAACACTTGGGCTCTGAACTTGTTTAGGCTACTAAAACTTCCAACGTACACAGCCTCTCCTGCTCGAGCTCTCCAAAGTTCAACACTGAAATTGCGAACGTCCAGCGATTGCTCCTACACTAAAGGTGCCAGCCCTGAATGCTGTTGCTCGTCCTCATCTCCCACTGGTAACCTCGAAAACGAACCACAAACACTTGGCTCTGAACTTGTTTAGGCTACTAAAACTTCCAACGTACACAGCCTCTCCTGCTCGAGCTGCCCAAAGTTCAACACCGAAATTGCGAACGTCCAGCGATTGCTCCTACACTAAAGGTGCCAGCCCTGAAGCTGTTGCTCGTCCTCATCTCCCTCTGGTAACCTCGAAAACAAACCACAAACACTTGGGCTCTGAACTTGTTTAGGCAACTAAAACTTCCAACGTACACAGCCTCTCCTGCTCGAGCTGGCCAAAGTTCAACACTGAAATTGCGAACGTCCAGCGATTGCTCCTACACTAAAGGTGCCAGCCCTGAATGCTGTTGCTCGTCCTCATCTCCCACTGGTAACCTCTAAAACGAACCACAAACACTTGGGCTCTGAACTTGTTTAGGCTACTAAAACTTCCAACGTACACAGCCTCTCCTGCTCGAGCTGCCCAAAGTTCAACACCGAAATTGCGAACGTCCAGCGATTGCTCCTACACTAAAGGTGCCAGCCCTGAATGCTGTTGCTCGTCCTCATCTCCCACTGGTAACCTCTAAAACCAAACCACAAACACTTGGGCTCTGAACTTGTTTAGGCTACTAAAACTTCCAACGTACACAGCCTCTCCTGCTCGAGCTGGCCAAAGTTCAACACTGAAATTGCGAACGTCCAGCGATTGCTCTACACTAAAGGTGCCAGCCCTGAAAGCTCTTGCTGGTCCTCATCTCCCACTGGTAACCTCTAAAACGAACCGCAAACACTTGGGCTCTGAACTTGTTTAGGCTACTAAAACTTCCAACGTACACAGCCTCTCCTGCTCGAGCTGGCCAAAGTTCAACACCGAAATTGCGAACGTCCAGCAATTGCTCCTACACTAAAGGTGCCAGCCCTGAAAGCTCTTGCTGGTCCTCATCTCCCACTGGTAACCTCTAAAACGAACCACAAACACTTGGGCTCTGAACTTGTTTAGGCTACTAAAACTTCCAACGTACACAGCCTCTCCTGCTCGAGCTGGCCAAAGTTCAACACTGAAATTGCGAACGTCCAGCGATTGCTCCTACACTAAAGGTGCCAGCCCTGAAAGCTGTTGCTGGTCCTCATCTCCCACTGGTAACCTCTAAAACGAACCACAAACACTTGGGCTCTGAACTTGTTTAGGCTACTAAAACTTCCAACGTACACAGCCTCTCCTGCTCAATCTGGCCAAAGATCAACACTGAAATTGCGAACGTCCAGCGATTGCTCCTACACTAAAGGTGCCAGCCCTGAATGCTGTTGTTCGTCCTCATCTCCCACTGGTAACCTCTAAAACGAACCGCAAACACTTGGGCTCCGAACTTGTTTAGGCTACTAAAACTTCCAACGTACACAGCCTCTCCTGCTCAATCTGGCCAGAGCTCAACACCGAAATTGCGAACGTCCAGCGATTGCTCCTACACTAAAGGTGCCAGACCTGAAAGCTCTTGCTGGTCCTCATCTCCCACTGGTAACCTCTAAAACCAACGACAAACACTTGGGCTCTGAACTTGTTTAGGCTACTAAAACTTCCAACGTACACAGCCTCTCCTGCTCGAGCTGCCCAAAGTTCAACACCGAAATTGCGAACGTCCAGCGATTGCTCCTACACTAAAGGTGCCAGCCCTGAAAGCTGTTGCTCGTCCTCATCTCCCTCTGGTAACCTCGAAAACAAACCACAAACACTTGGCTCTGAACTTGTTTAGGCAACTAAAACTTCCAACGTACACAGCCTCTCCTGCTCGAGCTGGCCAAAGTTCAACACTGAAATTGCGAATGTCCAGCGATTGCTCCTACACTAAAGGTGCCAGCCCTGAATGCTGTTGCTCGTCCTCATCTCCCACTGGTAACCTCGAAAACAAACCACAAACACTTGGGCTCTGAACTTGTTAGGCTACTAAAACTTCAACGTACACAACCTCTCCTGCTCAATCTGGCAGAGCTCA
Organism: Gavia stellata; assembly: GCF_030936135.1. Classification (NCBI taxonomy): domain Eukaryota; kingdom Metazoa; phylum Chordata; class Aves; order Gaviiformes; family Gaviidae; genus Gavia; species Gavia stellata. The sequence goes on along the minus strand of NW_026776333.1, from coordinate 103,704 downwards.
ACACCGAAATTGCGAACGTCCAGCGATTGCTCCTACACTAAAGGTGCCAGCCCTGAATGCTGTTGCTCGTCCTCATCTCCCACTGGTAACCTCGAAAACGAACCACAAACACTTGGCTCTGAACTTGTTTAGGCTACTAAAACTTCCAACGTACACAGCCTCTCCTGCTCGAGCTCTCCAAAGTTCAACACTGAAATTGCGAACGTCCAGCGATTGCTCCTACACTAAAGGTGCCAGCCCTGAATGCTGTTGCTGGTCCTCATCTCCCACTGGTAACCTCGAAAACGAACCACAAACACTTGGGCTCTGAACTTGTTTAGGCTACTAAAACTTCCAACGTACACAGCCTCTCCTGCTCGAGCTGGCCAAAGTTCAACACCGAAATTGCAAACGTCCAGCGATTGCTCCTACACTAAAGGTGCCAGCCCTGAAAGCTCTTGCTGGTCCTCATCTCCACTGGTAACCTCTAAAACGAACCACAAACACTTGGGCTCTGAACTTGTTTAGGCTACTAAAACTTCCAACGTACACAGCCTCTCCTGCTCGAGCTCTCCAAAGTTCAACACTGAAATTGCGAACGTCCAGCGATTGCTCCTACACTAAAGGTGCCAGCCCTGAATGCTGTTGCTCGTCCTCATCTCCCACTGGTAACCTCGAAAACGAACCACAAACACTTGGGCTCTGAACTTGTTTAGGCTACTAAAAACTTCCAACGTACACAGCCTCTCCTGCTCGAGCTGCCCAAAGTTCAACACCGAAATTGCAAACGTCCAGCGATTGCTCCTACTCTAAAGGTGCCAGCCCTGAAAACTGTTGCTGGTCCTCATCTCCCACTGGTAACCTCGAAAACGAACCACAAACACTTGGGCTCTGAACTTGTTTAGGCTACTAAAACTTCCAACGTACACAGCCTCTCCTGCTCAATCTGGCCAGAGCTCAACACCGAAATTGCGAACGTCCAGCGATTGCTCCTACACTAAGGTGCCAGCCCTGAATGCTGTTGCTCGTCCTCATCTCCCACTGGTAACCTCTAAAACGAACCACAAACACTTGGGCTCTGAACTTGTTTAGGCTACTAAAACTTCCAACGTACACAGCCTCTCCTGCTCGAGCTGGCCAGAGTTCAACACCGAAATTGCGAACGTCCAGCGATTGCTCCTACACTAAAGGTGCCAGCCCTGAATGCTGTTGCTCGTCCTCATCTCCCACTGGTAGCCTCGAAAACGAACCACAAACACTTGGGCTCTGACTTGTTTAGGCTACTAAAACTTCCAACGTACACAGCCTCTCCTGCTCGAGCTGGCCAAAGTTCAACACCGAAATTGCGAACGTCCAGCGATTGCTCCTACACTAAAGGTGCCAGCCCTGAATGCTGTTGCTCGTCCTCATCTCCACTGGTAACCTCTAAAACGAACAACAAACACTTGGGCTCCGAACTTGTTTAGGCTACTAAAACTTCCAACGTACACAGCCTCTCCTGCTCGAGCTGGCCAAAGTTCAACACCGAAATTGCAAACGTCAGCGATTGCTCCTACACTAAAGGTGCCAGCCCTGAAAGCTCTTGCTGGTCCTCATCTCCCACTGGTAACCTCTAAAACGAACCACAAACACTTGGGCTCTGAACTTGTTTAGGCTACTAAAACTTCCAACGTACACAGCCTCTCCTGCTCAATCTGGCCAAAGATCAACACTGAAATTGCGAACGTCCAGCGATTGCTCCTACACTAAAGGTGCCAGCCCTGAAAGCTGTTGCTCGTCCTCATCTCCCACTGGTAACCTCTAAAACCAACCACAAACACTTGGCTCTGAACTTGTTTAGGCTACTAAAACTTCCAACGTACACAGCCTCTCCTGCTCGAGCTGGCCAAGTTCAACACCGAAATTGCGAACGTCCAGCGATTGCTCCTACACTAAAGGTGCCAGCCCTGAATGCTGTTGCTGGTCCTCATCTCCCACTGGTAACCTCTAAAACGAACCACAAACACTTGGGCTCTGAACTTGTTTAGGCTACTAAAACTTCCAACGTACACAGCCTCTCCTGCTCGAGCTCTCCAAAGTTCAACACTGAAATTGCGAACGTCCAGCGATTGCTCCTACACTAAAGGTGCCAGCCCTGAATGCTGTTGCTCGTCCTCATCTCCCACTGGTAACCTCGAAAACGAACCACAAACACTTGGGCTCTGAACTTGTTTAGGCTACTAAAACTTCCAACGTACACAGCCTCTCCTGCTCGAGCTGCCCAAAGTTCAACACCGAAATTGCGAACGTCCAGCGATTGCTCCTACACTAAAGGTGCCAGCCCTGAAAGCTGTTGCTGGTCCTCATCTCCCACTGGTAACCTCTAAAACCAACGACAAACACTTGGGCTCTGAACTTGTTTAGGCTACTAAAACTTCCAACGTACACAGCCTCTCCTGCTCGAGCTGCCAAAGTTCAACACCGAAATTGCGAACGTCCAGCGATTGCTCCTACACTAAAGGTGCCAGCCCCTGAATGCTGTTGCTCGTCCTCATCTCCCTCTGGTAACCTCAAAAACAAACCACAAACACTTGGGCTCTGAACTTGTTTAGGCAACTAAAACTTCCAACGTACACAGCCTCTCCTGCTCGAGCTGGCCAAAGTTCAACACTGAAATTGCGAACGTCCAGCGATTGCTCCTACACTAAACGTGCCAGCCCTGAATGCTGTTGCTCGTCCTCATCTCCCACTGGTAACCTCTAAAACGAACCACAAACACTTGGGCTCTGAACTTGTTTAGGCTACTAAAACTTCAACGTACACAGCCTCTCCTGCTCGAGCTGGCCAAAGTTCAACACCGAAATTGCGAACGTCCAGCAATTGCTCCTACACTAAAGGTGCCAGCCCTGAAAGCTCTTGCTGGTCCTCATCTCCCACTGGTAACCTCTAAAACGAACCACAAACACTTGGCTCTGAACTTGTTTAGGCTACTAAAACTTCCAACGTACACAGCCTCTCCTGCTCGAGCTGGCCAAAGTTCAACACTGAAATTGCGAACGTCCAGCGATTGCTCCTACACTAAAGGTGCCAGCCCTGAAGGCTGTTGCTGGTCCTCATCTCCCACTGGTAACCTCTAAAACGAACCACAAACACTTGGGCTCTGAACTTGTTTAGGCTACTAAAACTTCCAACGTACACAGCCTCTCCTGCTCAATCTGGCCAAAGATCAACACTGAAATTGCGAATGTCCAGCGATTGCTCCTACACTAAAGGTGCCAGCCTGAATGCTGTTGTTCGTCCTCATCTCCCACTGGTAACCTCTAAAACGAACAACAAACACTTGGGCTCCGAACTTGTTTAGGCTACTAAAACTTCCAACGTACACAGCCTCTCCTGCTCGAGCTGGCCAGAGCTCAACACCGAAATTGCGAATGTCCAGCGATTGCTCCTACAATAAAGGTGCCAGCCCTGAAAGCTGTTGCTGGTCCTCATCTCCCACTGGTAACCTCTAAAACGAACCACAAACACTTGGGCTCTGAACTTGTTTAGGCTACTAAAACTTCCAACGTACACAGCCTCTCCTGCTCAAGCTGGCCAAAGATCAACACTGAAATTGCGAACGTCCAGCGATTGCTCCTACACTAAAGGTGCCAGCCCTGAATGCTGTTGCTCGTCCTCATCTCCCACTGGTAACCTCTAAAACGAACAACAAACACTTGGGCTCCGAACTTGTTTAGGCTACTAAAACTTCCAACGTACACAGCCTCTCCTGCTCAATCTGGCCAGAGCTCAACACCGAAATTGCGAACGTCCAGCGATTGCTCCTACACTAAAGGTGCCAGCCTGAAAGCTGTTGCTGGTCCTCATCTCCCACTGGTAACCTCTAAAACGAACCACAAACACTTGGGCTCTGAACTTGTTTAGGCTACTAAATCTTCCAACGTACACAGCCTCTCCTGCTCGAGCTGGCCAAATTCAACACCGAAATTGCGAACGTCCAGCGATTGCTCCTACACTAAAGGTGCCAGCCCTGAATGCTGTTGCTGGTCCTCATCTCCACTGGTAACCTCTAAAACGAACCACAAACACTTGGGCTCTGAACTTGTTTAGGCTACTAAAACTTCCAACGTACACAGCCTCTCCTGCTCGAGCTCTCCAAAGTTCAACACTGAAATTGCGAACGTCCAGCGATTGCTCCTACACTAAAGGTGCCAGCCCTGAATGCTGTTGCTGGTCCTCATCTCCCACTGGTAACCTCGAAAAACGAACCACAAACACTTGGGCTCTGAACTTGTTTAGGCTACTAAAACTTCCAACGTACACAGCCTCTCCTGCTCGAGCTGCCCAAAGTTCAACACCGAAATTGCAAACGTCCAGCGATTGCTCCTACACTAAAGGTGCCAGCCCTGAAAACTGTTGCTGGTCCTCATCTCCCACTGGTATCCTCTAAAACGAACCACAAACACTTGGGCTCTGAACTTGTTTAGGCTACTAAAACTTCCAACGTACACAGCCTCTCCTGCTCAATCTGGCCAGAGCTCAACACCGAAATTGCGAACGTCCAGCGATTGCTCCTACACTAAAGGTGCCAGCCCTGAATGCTGTTGCTCGTCCTCATCTCCCACTGGTAACCCTAAAAACGAACCACAAACACTTGGGCTCTGAACTTGTTTAGGCTACTAAAACTTCCAACGTACACAGCCTCTCCTGCTCGAGCTACCCAAAGTTCAACACCGAAATTGCGAACGTCCAGCGATTGCTCCTACACTAAAGGTGCCAGCCCTGAATGCTGTTGCTCGTCCTCATCTCCCACTGGTAACCTCTAAAACGAACCACAAACACTTGGGCTCTGAACTTGTTTAGGCTACTAAAACTTCCAACGTACACAGCCTCTCCTGCTCGAGCTCTCCAAAGTTCAACACTGAAATTGCGAACGTCCAGCGATTGCTCCTACACTAAAGGTGCCAGCCCTGAATGCTGTTGCTCGTCCTCATCTCCCACTGGTAACCTCGAAAACGAACCACAAACACTTGGGCTCTGAACTTGTTTAGGCTACTAAAACTTCCAACGTACACAGCCTCTCCTGCTCGAGCTGCCCAAAGTTCAACACCGAAATTGCGAACGTCCAGCGATTGCTCCTACACTAAAGGTGCCAGCCCTGAAAGCTGTTGCTGGTCCTCATCTCCCACTGGTAACCTCTAAAACCAACGACAAACACTTGGGCTCTGAACTTGTTTAGGCTACTAAAACTTCCAACGTACACAGCCTCTCCTGCTCGAGCTGCCCAAAGTTCAACACCGAAATTGCGAACGTCCAGCGATTGCTCCTACACTAAAGGTGCCAGCCCTGAATGCTGTTGCTCGTCCTCATCTCCCTCTGGTAACCTCAAAAACAAACCACAAACACTTGGGCTCTGAACTTGTTTAGGCAACTAAAACTTCCAACGTACACAGCCTCTCCTGCTCGAGCTGGCCAAAGTTCAACACTGAAATTGCGAACGTCCAGCGATTGCTCCTACACTAAACATGCCAGCCCTGAATGCTGTTGCTCGTCCTCATCTCCCACTGGTAACCTCTAAAACGAACCACAAACACTTGGGCTCTGAACTTGTTTAGGCTACTAAAACTTCCAACGTACACAGCCTCTCCTGCTCGAGCTGGCCAAAGTTCAACACCGAAATTGCGAACGTCCAGCAATTGCTCCTACACTAAAGGTGCCAGCCCTGAAAGCTCTTGCTGGTCCTCATCTCCCACTGGTAACCTCTAAAACGAACCACAAACACTTGGGCTCTGAACTTGTTTAGGCTACTAAAACTTCCAACGTACACAGCCTCTCCTGCTCGAGCTGGCCAAAGTTCAACACTGAAATTGCGAACGTCCAGCGATTGCTCCTACACTAAAGGTGCCAGCCCTGAAGGCTGTTGCTGGTCCTCATCTCCCACTGGTAACCTCTAAAACGAACACAAACACTTGGGCTCTGAACTTGTTTAGGCTACTAAAACTTCCAACGTACACAGCCTCTCCTGCTCAATCTGGCCAAAGATCAACACTGAAATTGCGAATGTCCAGCGATTGCTCCTACACTAAAGGTGCCAGCCCTGAATGCTGTTGTTCGTCCTCATCTCCCACTGGTAACCTCTAAAACGAACAACAAACACTTGGGCTCCGAACTTGTTTAGGCTACTAAAACTTCCAACGTACACAGCCTCTCCTGCTCGAGCTGGCCAGAGCTCAACACCGAAATTGCGAATGTCCAGCGATTGCTCCTACAATAAAGGTGCCAGCCCTGAAAGCTGTTGCTGGTCCTCATCTCCCACTGGTAACCTCTAAAACGAACCACAAACACTTGGGCTCTGAACTTGTTTAGGCTACTAAAACTTCCAACGTACACAGCCTCTCCTGCTCAAGCTGGCCAAAGATCAACACTGAAATTGCGAACGTCCAGCGATTGCTCCTACACTAAAGGTGCCAGCCCTGAATGCTGTTGCTCGTCCTCATCTCCCACTGGTAACCTCTAAAACGAACAACAAACACTTGGGCTCCGAACTTGTTTAGGCTACTAAAACTTCCAACGTACACAGCCTCTCCTGCTCAATCTGGCCAAAGATCAACACCGAAATTGCGAACGTCCAGCGATTGCTCCTACACTAAAGGTGCCAGCCCTGAAAGCTGTTGCTGGTCCTCATCTCCCACTGGTAACCTCTAAAACGAACCACAAACACTTGGGCTCTGAACTTGTTTAGGCTACTAAAACTTCCAACGTACACAGCCTCTCCTGCTCGAGCTGGCCAAAGTTCAACACCGAAATTGCGAACGTCCAGCGATTGCTCCTACACTAAAGGTGCCAGCCCTGAATGCTGTTGCTGGTCCTCATCTCCCACTGGTAACCTCTAAACGAACCACAAACACTTGGGCTCTGAACTTGTTTAGGCTACTAAAACTTCCAACGTACACAGCCTCTCCTGCTCGAGCTCTCCAAAGTTCAACACTGAAATTGCGAACGTCCAGCGATTGCTCCTACACTAAAGGTGCCAGCCCTGAATGCTGTTGCTGGTCCTCATCTCCCACTGGTAACCTCGAAAACGAACCACAAACACTTGGGCTCTGAACTTGTTTAGGCTACTAAAACTTCCAACGTACACAGCCTCTCCTGCTCGAGCTGCCCAAAGTTCAACACCGAAATTGCAAACGTCCAGCGATTGCTCCTACACTAAAGGTGCCAGCCCTGAAAACTGTTGCTGGTCCTCATCTCCCACTGGTATCCTCTAAAACGAACCACAAACACTTGGCTCTGAACTTGTTTAGGCTACTAAAACTTCCAACGTACACAGCCTCTCCTGCTCAATCTGGCCAGAGCTCAACACCGAAATTGCGAACGTCCAGCGATTGCTCCTACACTAAAGGTGCCAGCCCTGAATGCTGTTGCTCGTCCTCATCTCCCACTGGTAACCCTAAAAACGAACCACAAACACTTGGGCTCTGAACTTGTTTAGGCTACTAAAACTTCCAACGTACACAGCCTCTCCTGCTCGAGCTACCCAAAGTTCAACACCGAAATTGCGAACGTCCAGCGATTGCTCCTACACTAAAGGTGCCAGCCCTGAATGCTGTTGCTCGTCCTCATCTCCCACTGGTAACCTCTAAAACGAACCACAAACACTTGGGCTCTGAACTTGTTTAGGCTACTAAAACTTCCAACGTACACAGCCTCTCCTGCTCGAGCTGGCCAAAGTTCAACACCGAAATTGCGAACGTCCAGCGATTGCTCCTACACTAAAGGTGCCAGCCCTGAATGCTGTTGCTCGTCCTCATCTCCCACTGGTAACCTCTAAAACGAACAACAAACACTTGGGCTCCGAACTTGTTTAGGCTACTAAAACTTTCCAACGTACACAGCCTCTCCTGCTCGAGCTGGCCAGAGCTCAACACCGAAATTGCGAATGTCCAGCGATTGCTCCTACAATAAAGGTGCCAGCCCTGAAAGCTGTTGCTGGTCCTCATCTCCCACTGGTAACCTCTAAAACGAACCACAAACACTTGGGCTCTGAACTTGTTTAGGCTACTAAAACTTCCAACGTACACAGCCTCTCCTGCTCAAGCTGGCCAAAGATCAACACTGAAATTGCGAACGTCCAGCGATTGCTCCTACACTAAAGGTGCCAGCCCTGAATGCTGTTGCTCGTCCTCATCTCCCACTGGTAACCTCTAAAACGAACAACAAACACTTGGGCTCCGAACTTGTTTAGGCTACTAAAACTTCCAACGTACACAGCCTCTCCTGCTCAATCTGGCCAGAGCTCAACACCGAAATTGCGAACGTCCAGCGATTGCTCCTACACTAAAGGTGCCAGCCCTGAAAGCTGTTGCTGGTCCTCATCTCCACTGGTAACCTCTAAAACGAACCACAAACACTTGGGCTCTGAACTTGTTTAGGCTACTAAAACTTCCAACGTACACAGCCTCTCCTGCTCGAGCTGGCCAAAGTTCAACACCGAAATTGCGAACGTCCAGCGATTGCTCCTACACTAAAGGTGCCAGCCCTGAATGCTGTTGCTGGTCCTCATCTCCCACTGGTAACCTCTAAAACGAACCACAAACACTTGGGCTCTGAACTTGTTTAGGCTACTAAAACTTCCAACGTACACAGCCTCTCCTGCTCGAGCTCTCCAAAGTTCAACACTGAAATTGCGAACGTCCAGCGATTGCTCCTACACTAAAGGTGCCAGCCCTGAATGCTGTTGCTGGTCCTCATCTCCCACTGGTAACCTCGAAAACGAACCACAAACACTTGGGCTCTGAACTTGTTTAGGCTACTAAAACTTCCAACGTACACAGCCTCTCCTGCTCGAGCTGCCCAAAGTTCAACACCGAAATTGCAAACGTCCAGCGATTGCTCCTACACTAAAGGTGCCAGCCCTGAAAACTGTTGCTGGTCCTCATCTCCCACTGGTATCCTCTAAAACGAACCACAAACACTTGGGCTCTGAACTTGTTTAGGCTACTAAAACTTCCAACGTACACAGCCTCTCCTGCTCAATCTGGCCAGAGCTCAACACCGAAATTGCGAACGTCCAGCGATTGCTCCCTACACTAAAGGTGCCAGCCCTGAATGCTGTTGCTCGTCCTCATCTCCCACTGGTAACCCTAAAAACGAACCACAAACACTTGGGCTCTGAACTTGTTTAGGCTACTAAAACTTCCAACGTACACAGCCTCTCCTGCTCGAGCTACCCAAAGTTCAACACCGAAATTGCGAACGTCCAGCGATTGCTCCTACACTAAAGGTGCCAGCCCTGAATGCTGTTGCTCGTCCTCATCTCCCACTGGTAACCTCTAAAACGAACCACAAACACTTGGGCTCCGAACTTGTTTAGGCTACTAAAACTTCCAACGTACACAGCCTCTCCTGCTCGAGCTGGCCAGAGCTCAACACCGAAATTGCGAATGTCCAGCGATTGCTCCTACACTAAAGGTGCCAGCCCTGAAAGCTGTTGCTGGTCCTCATCTCCCACTGGTAACCTCTAAAACGAACCACAAACACTTGGGCTCTGAACTTGTTTAGGCTACTAAAACTTCCAACGTACACAGCCTCTCCTGATCGAGCTGGCCAAAGTTCAACACCGAAATTGAGAACGTCCAGCGATTGCTCCTACACTAAAGGTGCCAGCCCTGAATGCTGTTGCTGGTCCTCATCTCCCACTGGTAACCTCGAAAACGAACCACAAACACTTGGGCTCTGAACTTGTTTAGGCTACTAAAACTTCCAACGTACACAGCCTCTCCTGCTCGAGCTGGCCAAAGTTCAACACTGAAATTGCGAACGTCCAGCGATTGCTCCTACACTAAAGGTGCCAGCCCTGAAAGCTGTTGCTGGTCCTCATCTCCCACTGGTAACCTCGAAAACGAACCGCAAACACTTGGGCTCTGAACTTGTTTAGGCTACTAAAACTTCCAACGTACACAGCCTCTCCTGCTCAATCTGGCCAAAGATCAACACTGAAATTGCGAACGTCCAGCGATTGCTCCTACACTAAAGGTGCCAGCCCTGAATGCTGTTGTTCGTCCTCATCTCCCACTGGTAACCTCTAAAACGAACCGCAAAACACTTGGGCTCCGAACTTGTTTAGGCTACTAAAACTTCCAACGTACACAGCCTCTCCTGCTCAATCTGGCCAGAGCTCAACACCGAAATTGCGAACGTCCAGCGATTGCTCCTACACTAAAGGTGCCAGCCCTGAAAGCTGTTGCTGGTCCTCATCTCCCACTGGTAACCTCTAAAACCAACCACAAACACTTGGGCTCTCTGAACTTGTTTAGGCTACTAAAACTTCCAACGTACACAGCCTCTCCTGCTCGAGCTGCCCAAAGTTCAACACCGAAATTGCGAACGTCCAGCAATTGCTCCTACACTAAAGGTGCCAGCCCTGAAAGCTGTTGCTCGTCCTCATCTCCCTCTGGTAACCTCGAAAACAAACCACAAACACTTGGGTCTGAACTTGTTTAGGCAACTAAAACTTCCAACGTACACAGCCTCTCCTGCTCGAGCTGGCCAAAGTTCAACACTGAAATTGCGAACGTCCAGCGATTGCTCCTACACTAAAGGTGCCAGCCCTGAATGCTGTTGCTCGTCCTCATCTCCCACTGGTAACCTCGAAAACGAACCACAAACACTTGGGCTCTGAACTTGTTTAGGCTACTAAAACTTCCAACGTACACAGCCTCTCCTGCTCAATCTGGCCAGAGCTCAACACCGAAATTGCGAACGTCCAGCGATTGCTCCTACACTAAAGGTGCCAGCCCTGAATGCTGTTGCTCGTCCTCATCTCCCACTGGTAACCTCGAAAACGAACCACAAACACTTGGGCTCTGAACTTGTTTAGGCTACTAAAACTTTCCAACGTACACAGCCTCTCCTGCTCGAGCTGGCCAAAGTTCAACACCGAAATTGAGAACGTCCAGCGATTGCTCCTACACTAAAGGTGCCAGCCCTGAATGCTGTTGCTGGTCCTCATCTCCCACTGGTAACCTCGAAAACGAACCACAAACACTTGGGCTCTGAACTTGTTTAGGCTACTAAAACTTCCAACGTACACAGCCTCTCCTGCTCGAGCTGGCCAAAGTTCAACACCGAAATTGCAAACGTCCAGCGATTGCTCCTACACTAAAGGTGCCAGCCCTGAAAGCTCTTGCTGGTCCTCATCTCCCACTGGTAACCTCTAAAACGAACCACAAACACTTGGGCTCTGAACTTGTTTAGGCTACTAAAACTTCCAACGTACACAGCCTCTCCTGCTCGAGCTCTCCAAAGTTCAACACTGAAATTGCGAACGTCCAGCGATTGCTCCTACACTAAAGGTGCCAGCCCTGAATGCTGTTTCGTCCTCATCTCCCACTGGTAACCTCGAAAACGAACCACAAACACTTGGGCTCTGAACTTGTTTAGGCTACTAAAACTTCCAACGTACACAGCCTCTCCTGCTCGAGCTGCCCAAAGTTCAACACCGAAATTGCAAACGTCCAGCGATTGCTCCTACACTAAAGGTGCCAGCCCTGAAAACTGTTGCTGGTCCTCATCTCCCACTGGTAACCTCTAAAACGAACCACAAACACTTGGGCTCTGAACTTGTTTAGGCTACTAAAACTTCCAACGTACACAGCCTCTCCTGCTCAATCTGGCCAGAGCTCAACACCGAAATTGCGAACGTCCAGCGATTGCTCCTACACTAAAGGTGCCAGCCCTGAATGCTGTTGCTCGTCCTCATCTCCCACTGGTAACCCTAAAAACGAACCACAAACACTTGGGCTCTGAACTTGTTTAGGCTACTAAAACTTCCAACGTACACAGCCTCTCCTGCTCGAGCTGCCCAAAGTTCAACACCGAAATTGCGAACGTCCAGCGATTGCTCCTACACTAAAGGTGCCAGCCCTGAATGCTGTTGCTCGTCCTCATCTCCCACTGGTAACCTCGAAAACGAACCACAAACACTTGGGCTCTGAACTTGTTTAGGCTACTAAAACTTCCAACGTACACAGCCTCTCCTGCTCGAGCTGGCCAAAGTTCAACACCGAAATTGCGAACGTCCAGCGATTGCTCCTACACTAAAGGTGCCAGCCCTGAATGCTGTTGCTCGTCCTCATCTCCCACTGGTAACCTCTAAAACGAACAACAAACACTTGGGCTCCGAACTTGTTTAGGCTACTAAAACTTCCAACGTACACAGCCTCTCCTGCTCGAGCTGGCCAGAGCTCAACACCGAAATTGCGAATGTCCAGCGATTGCTCCTACACTAAAGGTGCCAGCCCTGAAAGCTGTTGCTGGTCCTCATCTCCCACTGGTAACCTCTAAAACGAACCACAAACACTTGGGCTCTGAACTTGTTTAGGCTACTAAAACTTCCAACGTACACAGCCTCTCCTGCTCAATCTGGCCAAAGATCAACACTGAAATTGCGAACGTCCAGCGATTGCTCCTACACTAAAGGTGCCAGCCCTGAATGCTGTTGCTCGTCCTCATCTCCCACTGGTAACCTCTAAAACGAACAACAAACACTTGGGCTCCGAACTTGTTTAGGCTACTAAAACTTCCAACGTACACAGCCTCTCCTGCTCAATCTGGCCAGAGCTCAACACCGAAATTGCGAACGTCCAGCGATTGCTCCTACACTAAAGGTGCCAGCCCTGAATGCTGTTGCTCGTCCTCATCTCCCACTGGTAACCTCTAAAACGAACCACAAACACTTGGGCTCTGAACTTGTTTAGGCTACTAAAACTTCCAACGTACACAGCCTCTCCTGCTCGAGCTCTCCAAAGTTCAACACTGAAATTGCGAACGTCCAGCGATTGCTCCTACACTAAAGGTGCCAGCCCTGAATGCTGTTGCTGGTCCTCATCTCCCACTGGTAACCTCTAAAACAAACCACAAACACTTGGGCTCTGAACTTGTTTAGGCTACTAAAACTTCCAACGTACACAGCCTCTCCTGCTCGAGCTGCCCAAAGTTCAACACCGAAATTGCAAACGTCCAGCGATTGCTCCTACACTAAAGGTGCCAGCCCTGAAAACTGTTGCTGGTCCTCATCTCCCACTGGTATCCTCTAAAACGAACCACAAACACTTGGGCTCTGAACTTGTTTAGGCTACTAAAACTTCCAACGTACACAGCCTCTCCTGCTCAATCTGGCCAGAGCTCAACACCGAAATTGCGAACGTCCAGCGATTGCTCCTACACTAAAGGTGCCAGCCCTGAATGCTGTTGCTCGTCCTCATCTCCCACTGGTAACCCTAAAACGAACCACAAACACTTGGGCTCTGAACTTGTTTAGGCTACTAAAACTTCCAACGTACACAGCCTCTCCTGCTCGAGCTGGCCAAAGTTCAACACCGAAATTGCGAACGTCCAGCGATTGCTCCTACACTAAAGGTGCCAGCCCTGAATGCTGTTGCTCGTCCTCATCTCCCACTGGTAACCTCTAAAACGAACAACAAACACTTGGGCTCCGAACTTGTTTAGGCTACTAAAACTTCCAACGTACACAGCCTCTCCTGCTCGAGCTGGCCAGAGCTCAACACCGAAATTGCGAATGTCCAGCGATTGCTCCTACACTAAAGGTGCCAGCCCTGAAAGCTGTTGCTGGTCCTCATCTCCCACTGGTAACCTCTAAAACGAACCACAAACACTTGGGCTCTGAACTTGTTTAGGCTACTAAAACTTCCAACGTACACAGCCTCTCCTGCTCGAGCTGCCCAAAGTTCAACACCGAAATTGCGAACGTCCAGCGATTGCTCCTACACTAAAGGTGCCAGCCCTGAATGCTGTTGCTGGTCCTCATCTCCCACTGGTAACCTCGAAAACGAACCACAAACACTTGGGCTCTGAACTTGTTTAGGCTACTAAAACTTCCAACGTACACAGCCTCTCCTGCTCGAGCTGGCCAAAGTTCAACACTGAAATTGCGAACGTCCAGCGATTGCTCCTACACTAAAGGTGCCAGCCCTGAATGCTGTTGCTGGTCCTCATCTCCCACTGGTAACCTCGAAAACGAACCACAAACACTTGGGCTCTGAACTTGTTTAGGCTACTAAAACTTCCAACGTACACAGCCTCTCCTGCTCAATCTGGCCAAAGATCAACACTGAAATTGCGAACGTCCAGCGATTGCTCCTACACTAAAGGTGCCAGCCCTGAATGCTCTTGCTGGTCCTCATCTCCCACTGGTAACCTCTAAAACGAACAACAAACACTTGGGCTCTGAACTTGTTTAGGCTACTAAAACTTCCAACGTACACAGCCTCTCCTGCTCGAGCTGGCCAAAGTTCAACACCGAAATTGCGAACGTCCAGCGATTGCTCCTACACTAAAGGTGCCAGCCCTGAAAGCTCTTGCTGGTCCTCATCTCCCACTGGTAACCTCGAAAACGAACCGCAAACACTTGGGCTCTGAACTTGTTTAGGCTACTAAAACTTCCAACGTACACAGCCTCTCCTGCTCGAGCTGCCCAAAGTTCAACACCGAAATTGCGAACGTCCAGCGATTGCTCCTACACTAAAGGTGCCAGCCCTGAATGCTGTTGCTCGTCCTCATCTCTCACTGGTAACCTCGAAAACGAACCGCAAACACTTGGGCTCTGAACTTGTTTAGGCTACTAAAACTTCCAACGTACACAGCCTCTCCTGCTCGAGCTGCCCAAAGTTCAACACCGAAATTGCGAACGTCCAGCGATTGCTCCTACACTAAAGGTGCCAGCCCTGAAAGCTGTTGCTGGTCCTCATCTCCCACTGGTAACCTCTAAAACGAACCACAAACACTTGGGCTCTGAACTTGTTTAGGCTACTAAAACTTCCAACGTACACAGCCTCTCCTGCTCGATCTGGCCAAAGTTCAACACCGAAATTGCGAACGTCCAGCGATTGCTCCTACACTAAAGGTGCCAGCCCTGAAAGCTCTTGCTGGTCCTCATCTCCCACTGGTAACCTCTAAAACGAACCACAAACACTTGGGCTCTGAACTTGTTTAGGCTACTAAAACTTCCAACGTACACAGCCTCTCCTGCTCGAGCTCTCCGAAGTTCAACACTGAAATTGCGAACGTCCAGCGATTGCTCCTACACTAAAGGTGCCAGCCCTGAATGCTGTTGCTCGTCCTCATCTCCCACTGGTAACCTCTAAAACGAACCACAAACACTTGGGCTCTGAACTTGTTTAGGCTACTAAAACTTCCAACGTACACAGCCTCTCCTGCTCGAGCTGGCCAAAGTTCAACACCGAAATTGCGAACGTCCAGCGATTGCTCCTACACTAAAGGTGCCAGCCCTGAAAGCTCTTGCTGGTCCTCATCTCCCACTGGTAACCTCTAAAATGAACCGCAAACACTTGGGCTCTGAACTTGTTTAGGCTACTAAAACTTCCAACGTACACAGCCTCTCCTGCTCGAGCTGGCCAAAGTTCAACACTGAAATTGCGAACGTCCAGCGATTGCTCCTACACTAAAGGTGCCAGCCCTGAATGCTGTTGCTGGTCCTCATCTCCCACTGGTAACCTCTAAAACGAACCACAAACACTTGGGCTCTGAACTTGTTTAGGCTACTAAAACTTCCAACGTACACAGCCTCTCCTGCTCGAGCTGCCCAAAGTTCAACACCGAAATTGCGAACGTCCAGCGATTGCTCCTACACTAAAGGTGCCAGCCCTGAATGCTGTTGCTGGTCCTCATCTCCCACTGGTAACCTCTAAAATGAACCGCAAACACTTGGGCTCTGAACTTGTTTAGGCTACTAAAAATTCCAACGTACACAGCCTCTCCTGCTCGAGCTGGCCAAAGTTCAACACTGAAATTGTGAACGTCCAGCAATTGCTCCTACACTAAAGGTGCCAGCCCTGAATGCTGTTGCTGGTCCTCATCTCCCACTGGTAACCTCTAAAACGAACCACAAACACTTGGGCTCTGAACTTGTTTAGGCTACTAAAACTTCCAACGTACACAGCCTCTCCTGCTCAATCTGGCCAAAGATCAACACCGAAATTGCGAACGTCCAGCGATTGCTCCTACACTAAAGGTGCCAGCCCTGAATGCTGTTGCTCGTCCTCATCTCCCACTGGTAACCTCGAAAACGAACCACAAACACTTGGGCTCTGAACTTGTTTAGGCTACTAAAACTTCCAACGTACACAGCCTCTCCTGCTCGAGCTGCCCAAAGTTCAACACCGAAATTGCGAACGTCCAGCGATTGCTCCTACACTAAAGGTGCCAGCCCTGAATGCTGTTGCTCGTCCTCATCTCCCACTGGTAACCTCTAAAACGAACAACAAACACTTGGGCTCCGAACTTGTTTAGGCTACTAAAACTTCCAACGTACACAGCCTCTCCTGCTCGAGCTGGCCAGAGCTCAACACCGAAATTGCGAACGTCAAGCGATTGCTCCTACACTAAAGGCGCCAGCCCTGAAAACTGTTGCTCGTCCTCATCTCCCACTGGTAACCTCAAAAACGAACCACAAACACTTGGGCTCTGAACTTGTTTAGGCTACTAAAACTTCCAACGTACACAGCCTCTCCTGCTCGAGCTGGCCAAAGTTCAACACCGAAATTGCGAACGTCCAGCGATTGCTCCTACACTAAAGGTGCCAGCCCTGAAAGCTCTTGCTGGTCCTCATCTCCCACTGGTAACCTCGAAAACGAACCACAAACACTTGGGCTCTGAACTTGTTTAGGCTACTAAAACTTGCAACATACACAGCCTCTCCTGCTCGAGCTGGCCAAAGTTCAACACCGAAATTGCGAACGTCCAGCGATTGCTCCTACACTAAAGGTGCCAGCCCTGAAAGCTGTTGCTCGTCCTCATCTCCCACTGGTAACCTCTAAAACGAACCACAAACACTTGGGCTCTGAACTTGTTTAGGCTACTAAAACTTCCAACGTACACAGCCTCTCCTGCTCGAGCTGGCCAAAGTTCAACACCGAAATTGCGAACGTCCAGCGATTGCTCCTACACTAAAGGTGCCAGACCTGAAAGCTCTTGCTGGTCCTCATCTCCCACTGGTAACCTCTAAAACGAACCGCAAACACTTGGGCTCTGAACTTGTTTAGGCTACTAAAACTTCCAACGTACACAGCCTCTCCTGCTCAATCTGGCCAAAGTTCAACACTGAAATTGTGAACGTCCAGCGATTGCTCCTACACTAAAGGTGCCAGCCCTGAATGCTGTTGCTGGTCCTCATCTCCCACTGGTAACCTCTAAAACGAACCACAAACACTTGGGCTCTGAACTTGTTTAGGCTACTAAAACTTCCAACGTACACAGCCTCTCCTGCTCAATCTGGCCAAAGATCAACACTGAAATTGCGAACGTCCAGCGATTGCTCCTACACTAAAGGTGCCAGCCCTGAATGCTGTTGCTGGTCCTCATCTCCCACTGGTAACCTCTAAAACGAACCGCAAACACTTGGGCTCCGAACTTGTTTAGGCTACTAAAACTTCCAACGTACACAGCCTCTCCTGCTCAATCTGGCCAGAGCTCAACACCGAAATTGCGAACGTCCAGCGATTGCTCCTACACTAAAGGTGCCAGCCCTGAAAGCTGTTGCTGGTCCTCATCTCCCACTGGTAACCTCTAAAACGAACCACAAACACTTGGGCTCTGAACTTGTTTAGGCTACTAAAACTTCCAACGTACACAGCCTCTCCTGCTCGAGCTGCCCAAAGTTCAACACCGAAATTGCGAACGTCCAGCGATTGCTCCTACACTAAAGGTGCCAGCCCTGAAAGCTGTTGCTCGTCCTCATCTCCCTCTGGTAACCTCGAAAACGAACCACAAACACTTGGGCTCTGAACTTGTTTAGGCAACTAAAACTTCCAACGTACACAGCCTCTCCTGCTCGAGCTCTCCAAAGTTCAACACTGAAATTGCGAACGTCCAGCGATTGCTCCTACACTAAAGGTGCCAGCCCTGAAAGCTCTTGCTGGTCCTCATCTCCCACTGGTAACCTCGAAAACGAACCACAAACACTTGGGCTCTGAACTTGTTTAGGCTACTAAAACTTCCAACGTACACAGCCTCTCCTGCTCGAGCTGGCCAAAGTTCAACACCGAAATTGCGAACGTCCAGCGATTGCTCCTACACTAAAGGTGCCAGCCCTGAATGCTGTTGCTGGTCCTCATCTCCCACTGGTAACCTCTAAAACGAACAACAAACACTTGGGCTCCGAACTTGTTTAGGCTACTAAAACTTCCAACGTACACAGCCTCTCCTGCTCGAGCTGGCCAAAGTTCAACACTGAAATTGCGAACGTCCAGCGATTGCTCCTACACTAAAGGTGCCAGCCCTGAAAGCTCTTGCTCGTCCTCATCTCCCTCTGGTAACCTCTAAAACCAACCACAAACACTTGGGCTCTGAACTTGTTTAGACTACTAAAACTTCCAACGTACACAGCCTCTCCTGCTCAATCTGGACAAAGATCAACACTGAAATTGAGAACGTCCAGCGATTGCTCCTACACTAAAGGTGCCAGCCCTGAAAGCTGTTGCTGGTCCTCATCTCCCACTGGTAACCTCGAAAACGAACCACAAACACTTGGGCTCTGAACTTGTTTAGGCTACTAAAACCTCCAACGTACACAGCCTCTCCTGCTCGAGCTGGCCAAAGTTCAACACCGAAATTGAGAACGTCCAGCGATTGCTCCTACACTAAAGGTGCCAGCCCTGAAAGCTGTTGCTCGTCCTCATCTCCCACTGGTAACCTCGAAAACGAACCACAAACACTTGGGCTCTGAACTTGTTTAGGCTACTAAAACTTCCAACGTACACAGCCTCTCCTGCTCAATCTGGCCAGAGCTCAACACCGAAATTGCGAACGTCCAGCGATTGCTCCTACACTAAAGGTGCCAGCCCTGAATGCTGTTGCTCGTCCTCATCTCCCACTGGTAACCTCTAAAACGAACAACAAACACTTGGGCTCTGAACTTGTTTAGGCTACTAAAACTTCCAACGTACACAGCCTCTCCTGCTCGAGCTGCCCAAAGTTCAACACCGAAATTGCGAACGTCAAGCGATTGCTCCTACACTAAAGGTGCCAGCCCTGAAAGCTGTTGCTGGTCCTCATCTCCCACTGGTAACCTCGAAAACGAACCACAAACACTTGGGCTCTGAACTTGTTTAGGCTACTAAAACTTCCAACGTACACAGCCTCTCCTGCTCGAGCTGGCCAAAGTTCAACACCGAAATTGCGAACGTCCAGCGATTGCTCCTACACTAAAGGTGCCAGCCCTGAATGCTGTTGCTGGTCCTCATCTCCCACTGGTAACCTCGAAAACGAACCACAAACACTTGGGCTCTGAACTTGTTTAGGCTACTAAAACTTCCAACGTACACAGCCTCTCCTGCTCAATCTGGCCAAAGATCAACACTGAAATTGCGAACGTCCAGCGATTGCTCCTACACTAAAGGTGCCAGCCCTGAATGCTGTTGCTCGTCCTCATCTCCCACTGGTAACCTCTAAAACGAACCACAAACACTTGGGCTCTGAACTTGTTTAGGCTACTAAAACTTCCAACGTACACAGCCTCTCCTGCTCAATCTGGCCAAAGATCAACACCGAAATTGCGAACGTCCAGCGATTGCTCCTACACTAAAGGTGCCAGCCCTGAATGCTGTTGCTCGTCCTCATCTCCCACTGGTAACCTCGAAAACGAACCACAAACACTTGGGCTCTGAACTTGTTTAGGCTACTAAAACTTCCAACGTACACAGCCTCTCCTGCTCGAGCTGCCCAAAGTTCAACACCGAAATTGCGAACGTCCAGCGATTGCTCCTACACTAAAGGTGCCAGCCCTGAATGCTGTTGCTCGTCCTCATCTCCCACTGGTAACCTCTAAAACGAACAACAAACACTTGGGCTCCGAACTTGTTTAGGCTACTAAAACTTCCAACGTACACAGCCTCTCCTGCTCGAGCTGGCCAGAGCTCAACACCGAAATTGCGAACGTCCAGCGATTGCTCCTACACTAAAGGTGCCAGCCCTGAATGCTGTTGCTCGTCCTCATCTCCCACTGGTAACCTCGAAAACGAACCACAAACACTTGGGCTCTGAACTTGTTTAGGCTACTAAAACTTGCAACATACACAGCCTCTCCTGCTCGAGCTGGCCAAAGTTCAACACCGAAATTGCGAACGTCCAGCGATTGCTCCTACACTAAAGGTGCCAGCCCTGAAAGCTGTTGCTGGTCCTCATCTCCCACTGGTAACCTCTAAAACGAACCACAAACACTTGGGCTCTGAACTTGTTTAGGCTACTAAAACTTCCAACGTACACAGCCTCTCCTGCTCAATCTGGCCAAAGATCAACACTGAAATTGCGAACGTCCAGCGATTGCTCCTACACTAAAGGTGCCAGCCCTGAATGCTGTTGCTGGTCCTCATCTCCCACTGGTAACCTCTAAAACGAACCGCAAACACTTGGGCTCCGAACTTGTTTAGGCTACTAAAACTTCCAACGTACACAGCCTCTCCTGCTCAATCTGGCCAGAGCTCAACACCGAAATTGCGAACGTCCAGCGATTGCTCCTACACTAAAGGTGCCAGCCCTGAAAGCTGTTGCTGGTCCTCATCTCCCACTGGTAACCTCTAAAACGAACCACAAACACTTGGGCTCTGAACTTGTTTAGGCTACTAAAACTTCCAACATACACAGCCTCTCCTGCTCGAGCTGGCCAAAGTTCAACACCGAAATTGCGAACGTCCAGCGATTGCTCCTACACTAAAGGTGCCAGCCCTGAAAGCTGTTGCTCGTCCTCATCTCCCTCTGGTAACCTTGAAAACGAACCACAAACACTTGGCTCTGAACTTGTTTAGGCAACTAAAACTTCCAACGTTACACAGCCTCTCCTGCTCGAGCTCTCCAAAGTTCAACACTGAAATTGCGAACGTCCAGCGATTGCTCCTACACTAAAGGTGCCAGCCCTGAAAGCTGTTGCTGGTCCTCATCTCCCACTGGTAACCTCGAAAACGAACCACAAACACTTGGCTCTGAACTTGTTTAGGCTACTAAAACTTCCAACGTACACAGCCTCTCCTGCTCGAGCTGGCCAAAGTTCAACACCGAAATTGCGAACGTCCAGCGATTGCTCCTACACTAAAGGTGCCAGCCCTGAATGCTGTTGCTGGTCCTCATCTCCCACTGGTAACCTCTAAAACGAACAACAAACACTTGGGCTCCGAACTTGTTTAGGCTACTAAAACTTCCAACGTACACAGCCTCTCCTGCTCGAGCTGGCCAAAGTTCAACACTGAAATTGCGAACGTCCAGCGATTGCTCCTACACTAAAGGTGCCAGCCCTGAAAGCTCTTGCTCGTCCTCATCTCCCTCTGGTAACCTCTAAAACCAACCACAAACACTTGGGCTCTGAACTTGTTTAGACTACTAAAACTTCCAACGTACACAGCCTCTCCTGCTCAATCTGGACAAAGATCAACACTGAAATTGAGAACGTCCAGCGATTGCTCCTACACTAAAGGTGCCAGCCCTGAAAGCTGTTGCTGGTCCTCATCTCCCACTGGTAACCTCGAAAACGAACCACAAACACTTGGGCTCTGAACTTGTTTAGGCTACTAAAACCTCCAACGTACACAGCCTCTCCTGCTCGAGCTGGCCAAAGTTCAACACCGAAATTGAGAACGTCCAGCGATTGCTCCTACACTAAAGGTGCCAGCCCTGAAAGCTGTTGCTCGTCCTCATCTCCACTGGTAACCTCGAAAACGAACCACAAACACTTGGGCTCTGAACTTGTTTAGGCTACTAAAACTTCCAACGTACACAGCCTCTCCTGCTCAATCTGGCCAGAGCTCAACACCGAAATTGCGAACGTCCAGCGATTGCTCCTACACTAAAGGTGCCAGCCCTGAATGCTGTTGCTCGTCCTCATCTCCCACTGGTAACCTCTAAAACGAACAACAAACACTTGGGCTCTGAACTTGTTTAGGCTACTAAAACTTCCAACGTACACAGCCTCTCCTGCTCGAGCTGCCCAAAGTTCAACACCGAAATTGCGAACGTCAAGCGATTGCTCCTACACTAAAGGTGCCAGCCCTGAAAGCTGTTGCTGGTCCTCATCTCCCACTGGTAACCTCGAAAACGAACCACAAACACTTGGGCTCTGAACTTGTTTAGGCTACTAAAACTTCCAACGTACACAGCCTCTCCTGCTCGAGCTGGCCAAAGTTCAACACCGAAATTGCGAACGTCCAGCGATTGCTCCTACACTAAAGGTGCCAGCCCTGAATGCTGTTGCTGGTCCTCATCTCCCACTGGTAACCTCGAAAACGAACCACAAACACTTGGGCTCTGAACTTGTTTAGGCTACTAAAACTTCCAACGTACACAGCCTCTCCTGCTCAATCTGGCCAAAGATCAACACTGAAATTGCGAACGTCCAGCGATTGCTCCTACACTAAAGGTGCCAGCCCTGAATGCTGTTGCTCGTCCTCATCTCCCACTGGTAACCTCTAAAACGAACAACAAACACTTGGGCTCCGAACTTGTTTAGGCTACTAAAACCTCCAACGTACACAGCCTCTCCTGCTCGAGCTGGCCAAAGTTCAACACCGAAATTGCGAACGTCCAGCGATTGCTCCTACACTAAAGTGCCAGCCCTGAAGGCTGTTGCTCGTCCTCATCTCCACTGGTAACCTCGAAAACGAACCACAAACACTTGGGCTCTGAACTTGTTTAGGCTACTAAAACTTCCAACGTACACAGCCTCTCTGCTCGAGCTGGCCAAAGTTCAACACGAAATTGCGAACGTCCAGCGATTGCTCCTACACTAAAGGTGCCAGCCCTGAATGCTGTTGCTCGTCCTCATCTCCCACTGGTAATCTCTAAAACGAACAACAAACACTTGGGCTCCGAACGTGTTTAGGCTACTAAAACTTCAACGTACACAGCCTCTCCTGCTCGAGCTGGCCAAAGTTCAACACCGAAATTGCGAACGTCCAGCGATTGCTCCTACACTAAAGGTGCCAGCCCTGAATGCTGTTGCTGGTCCTCATCTCCCACTGGTAACCTCTAAAACGAACCACAAACACTTGGGCTCTGAACTTGTTTAGGCTACTAAAACTTCCAACGTACACAGCCTCTCCTGCTCGAGCTGCCAAAGTTCAACACTGAAATTGCGAACGTCCAGCGATTGCTCCTACACTAAAGGCGCCAGCCCTGAAAACTGTTGCTCGTCCTCATCTCCCACTGGTAATCTCTAAAACGAACAACAAACACTTGGGCTCCGAACGTGTTTAGGCTACTAAAACTTCCAACGTACACAGCCTCTCCTGCTCGAGCTGGCCAAAGTTCAACACCGAAATTGCGAACGTCCAGCGATTGCTCCTACACTAAAGGTGCCAGCCCTGAATGCTGTTGCTGGTCCTCATCTCCCACTGGTAACCTCTAAAACGAACCACAACACTTGGGCTCTGAACTTGTTTAGGCTACTAAAACTTCCAACGTACACAGCCTCTCCTGCTCGAGCTCTCCAAAGTTCAACACTGAAATTGCGAACGTCCAGCGATTGCTCCTACACTAAAGGTGCCAGCCCTGAATGCTGTTGCTCGTCCTCATCTCCCACTGGTAACCTCGAAAACGAACCACAAACACTTGGGCTCTGAACTTGTTTAGGCTACTAAAACTTCCAACGTACACAGCCTCTCCTGCTCGAGCTGGCAAAGTTCAACACTGAAATTGCGAACGTCCAGCGATTGCTCCTACACTAAAGGCGCCAGCCCTGAAAACTGTTGCTGGTCCTCATCTCCCACTGGTAACCTCTAAACGAACCACAAACACTTGGGCTCTGAACTTGTTTAGGCTACTAAAACTTCCAACGTACACAGCCTCTCCTGCTTGAGCTGGCCAGAGCTCAACACCGAAATTGCGAACGTCCAGCGATTGCTCCTACACTAAAGGTGCAGACCTGAATGCTGTTGCTGGTCTCATCTCCCACTGGTAACCTCTAAAACGAACCACAAACACTTGGGCTCTGAACTTGTTTAGGCTACTAAAACTTCCAACGTACACAGCCTCTCCTGCTCGAGCTGGCCAAGTTCAACACCGAAATTGCGAACGTCCAGCGATTGCTCCTACACTAAAGGTGCCAGCCCTGAATGCTGTTGCTCGTCCTCATCTCCCACTGGTAACCTCTAAAACCAACCACAAACACTTGGGCTCTGAACTTGTTTAGGCTACTAAAACTTCCAACGTACACAGCCTCTCCTGCTCGAGCTGCCCAAAGTTCAACACTGAAATTGCGAACGTCCAGCGATTGCTCCTACACTAAAGGCGCCAGCCCTGAAAACTGTTGCTGGTCCTCATCTCCCACTGGTAACCTCTAAAACGAACCACAAACACTTGGGCTCTGAACTTGTTTAGGCTACTAAAACTTCCAACGTACACAGCCTCTCCTGCTCAATCTGGCCAGAGCTCAACACCGAAATTGCGAACGTCCAGCGATTGCTCCTACACTAAAGGTGCCAGACCTGAATGCTGTTGCTGGTCCTCATCTCCCACTGGTAACCTCTAAAACGAACCACAAACACTTGGGCTCTGAACTTGTTTAGGCTACTAAACTTCCAACGTACACAGCCTCTCCTGCTCGAGCTGCCCAAAGTTCAACACCGAAATTGCGAACGTCCAGCGATTGCTCCTACACTAAAGGTGCCAGCCCTGAATGCTGTTGCTCGTCCTCATCTCCCACTGGTAACCTCTAAAACCAACCACAAACACTTGGGCTCTGACTTGTTTAGGCTACTAAAACTTCCAACGTACACAGCCTCTCCTGCTCGAGCTGCCAAAGTTCAACACCGAAATTGCGAACGTCCAGCGATTGCTCCTACACTAAAGGTGCCAGCCCTGAATGCTGTTGCTCATCCTCATCTCCCACTGGTAACCTCTAAAACGAACAACAAACACTTGGGCTCCGAACTTGTTTAGGCTACTAAAACTTCCAACGTACACAGCCTCTCCTGCTCGAGCTGGCCAAAGTTCAACACCGAAATTGCGAACGTCCAGCGATTGCTCCTACACTAAATGTGCCAGCCCTGAAAGCTGTTGCTGGTCCTCATCTCCCACTGGTAACCTCTAAAACGAACCACAAACACTTGGCCTCTGAACTTGTTTAGGCTACTAAAACTTCCAACGTACACAGCCTCTCCTGCTCGAGCTGGCCAAAGTTCAACACCGAAATTGAGAACGTCCAGCGATTGCTCCTACACTAAAGGTGCCAGCCCTGAATGCTGTTGCTCGTCCTCATCTCCCACTGGTAACCTCGAAAACGAACCACAAACACTTGGGCTCTGAACTTGTTTAGGCTACTAAAACTTCCAACGTACACAGCCTCTCCTGCTCGAGCTGGCCAAAGTTCAACACCGAAATTGCGAACGTCCAGCGATTGCTCCTACACTAAAGGTGCCAGCCCTGAAAGCTGTTGCTCGTCCTCATCTCCCACTGGTAACCTCTAAAACAACCACAAACACTTGGGCTCTGAACTTGTTTAGGCTACTAAAACTTCCAACGTACACAGCCTCTCCTGCTCGAGCTGGCCAAAGTTCAACACCGAAATTGCGAACGTCCAGCGATTGCTCCTACACTAAAGGTGCCAGCCCTGAAAGCTGTTGCTGGTCCTCATCTCCCACTGGTAACCTCTAAAACGAACCACAAACACTTGGGCTCTGAACTTGTTTAGGCTACTAAAACTTCAACGTACACAGCCTCTCCTGCTCGAGCTGGCCAAAGTTCAACACCGAAATTGCGAACGTCCAGCGATTGCTCCTACACTAAAGGTGCCAGCCCTGAAAGCTCTTGCTGGTCCTCATCTCCCACTGGTAACCTCTAAACGAACCGCAAACACTTGGGCTCTGAACTTGTTTTTGGGGTGGCTCTGTATGTCAAGGAGTGCTTTGATTGTATAGAGCTGGATGATTGTCACGACGGGGTTGAATGCTTATGGGCAAGGATGAGGGGGAAGGCCAACAAGCCGGATATCCTGCTGGGGGTCTGTTATAGACCACCCGACCAGGGCGTAGAAGCTGATGAAGTGTTCTTCAAGCGACTGGCAGAAGTCTCTGATGTCTGCTGGAAGTACAACACAGCTAAGAGGAAACAGTCCCGGAGGTTCCTCGAGTGTGTCGAAGATAACTTGCTGACGCAGCTGGTAAGCGAGCCTACAAGGGAAGGTGCCCTGCTTGACCTGCTGTTTACGAACAGAGAGGGTCTGGTGGGTGAAGTGAAGGTCGGAGGCCGTCTTGGGCTTAGCGACCATGATATGATAGAGTTTTCAATATTTAGCCAAGTAAGGAGGCGGGTGAGCAACACCGTTACCATGGACTTCCGGAGGGCAGACTTTGCCCTGTTCAGGACACTGGTCGGGAGGGTCCCTTGGGAGACGGTCCTGAAGGGCAAAGGGGCCCAGGAAGGATGGATGTTCTTCAAGAAGGAAATCTTGAAGGCGCAGGAGCAGGCAGTGCCCGTGTGCCGTAAGAAGAGCCGGCGGGGAAGACGGCCGGCCTGGCTCAACAAGGAGCTTATGCTGAGGCTTGGGGAAAAAAAGAGAACTTACCACCTCTGGAAAAAGGGGCAGGCAAGTGAAGAAGAGTACAAGGACCTCGTTAGGTCATGCAGGGAGGGAATTAGGAAGGCGAAAGCCCAGCTAGAGCTCAACCTGGCCACGGTCGTGAGGGACAACAAAAAAAGCTTCTATAAATACATTAACAGCAAAAAGAGGGCCAAGGAGGATCTCCATCCTCTACTGGATGCGGCGGGGAACCTTGTCGCGAAGGATGAGGAAAAGGCTGAGGTACTTAATGCCTTCTTTGCCTCAGTCTTTAACAGCCACACCGCGTATCCTCAGGGTATCCGTCCCCCTGAGCTGGATGACAGGGATGGAGGGCAAAATAGGCTCCCCATGATCCAGGAGGAAGCAGTTAACGACCTGCTATGCCACCTGGACACTCATAAGTCTATGGGGCCTGATGGCATCCACCCAAGGGTGCTGAGGGAACTGGCGGAAGAGCTTGCCAAGCCGCTCTCCATCATTTATCAACAGTCCTGGTCAACGGGGGAGGTCCCGGATGACTGGAGGCTTGCCAACGTGACGCCCATCTACAAGAAGGGTCGGAAGGAGGATCCGGGGAACTACAGGCCTGTCAGCCTGACCTCGGTGCCGGGGAAGGTTATGGAGAGGCTCATCTTGAGGGCGCTCACGGGACACGTGCAGGTTACCCAAGGGATCAGGCCAAGCCAGCACGGGTTCATGAAAGGCAGGTCCTGCTTGACCAACCTGATCTCCTTCTATGACCAGGTGACCCGCCTAGTGGATGAGGGGAAGGCTGTTGATGTTGTCTACCTGGACTTCAGCAAAGCCTTTGACACTGTTCCCCACAGTATTCTCCTAGAGAAGCTGGCGGCCTGTGGTTTAGACAGGTACACTCTTCGCTGGGTAAAAAACTGGCTGGATGGCCGAGCCCAGAGGGTTGTGGTGAATGGGGTGAAATCCAGCTGGCGGCCGGTCACAAGCGGAGTCCCCCAGGGCTCGGTTTTGGGACCGGTCTTGTTTAATATCTTCATTGATGATCTGGATGAGGGGATAGAGTGCTCCCTCAGCAAGTTTGCAGATGACACCAAGTTGGGAGGGAGTGTTGATCTGCTTGAGGGTAGGAAGGCTCTGCAGAGGGATCTGGACAGGCTGGATCGATGGGCTGAGGCCAACCGGATGAAGTTCAATAAGGCCAAGTGCCGGGTTCTACACTTCGGCCACAACAACCCCAGGCAACGCTACAGGCTTGGGTATGAGTGGCTGGAAAGTTCCCCTGCAGAAAAGGACCTGGGGGTGTTGATCGACACCCGGCTGAATATGAGCCAGCAGTGTGCCCAGGTGGCCAAGAAGGCCAACGGCATCCTGGCTTGCATCAGAAATGGTGTGGCCAGCAGGAGCAGGGAGGTGATCATGCCTCTGTACTCGGCTCTGGTGAGGCCGCACCTCGAATACTGTGTTCAGTTTTGGGCCCCTCACTACAAGAAGGACATTGAGGTGCTGGAGCGTGTCCAGAGAAGGGCGACGAAGCTGGTGAGGGGTCTGGAACACAAGTCTTATGAGGAGCGGCTGAGCGAGCTGGGGTTGTTTAGCCTGGAGAAGAGGAGGCTGAGGGGAGACCTTATCGCTCTCTACAACTACCTGAAAGGGGGTTGCAGAGAGGTGGGTGTTGGTCTCTTCTCCCAAGTGACTAGTGACAGGACTAGAGGAAATGGCCTCAAGTTGCGACAGGGGAGGTTCAGGCTAGACATTAGGAAAAAGTTCTTCACTGAGAGAGTGGTGAAACACTGGAATAGGCTGCCCAGGGAGGTGGTAGAGTCACCCCTCCCTGGAGGTATTCAAGGAGCGTGTGGATGTGGCATTGTGGGATGTAGCTTGATGGACATGGTGCTGTGTGGTGTTGGGTGGGTTGTGGCTTGTTATTGTTGTTGTGTGGCGTGGGTTTTGTGGTTGTGGGTTTTCTTTTTTTTTTTTTTTTGTGGGTTGTTTTTTTTTTTTTTTTTTTTCCCCCCGCCCAGGTTGGACTCGATGATCTTACAGGTCTTTTCCAACCGTACTGATTCTGTGATTCTGTGATTCTGTAACTTGTTTAGACTACTAAAACTTCCAACGTACACAGCCTCTCCTGCTCAATCTGGACAAAGATCAACACTGAAATTGCGAACGTCCAGCGATTGCTCCTACACTAAAGGTGCCAGCCCTGAATGCTGTTGCTCGTCCTCATCTCCCACTGGTAACCTCTAAAACGAACAACAAACACTTGGGCTTCCGAACGTGTTTAGGCTACTAAAACTTCCAACGTACACAGCCTCTCCTGCTCAATCTGGCCAAAGTTCAACACCGAAATTGCGAACGTCCAGCGATTGCTCCTACACTAAAGGTGCCAGCCCTGAATGCTGTTGCTGGTCCTCATCTCCCACTGGTAACCTCTAAAACGAACAACAAACACTTGGGCTCTCGAACGTGTTTAGGCTACTAAAACTTCCAACGTACACAGCCCCTCCTGCTCGAGCTGGCCAAAGTTCAACACCGAAATTGCGAACGTCCAGCGATTGCTCCTACACTAAAGGTGCCAGCCCTGAATGCTGTTGCTCGTCCTCATCACCCACTGGTAACCTCTAAAACGAACCACAAACACTTGGGCTCTGAACTTGTTTAGGCTACTAAAACTTCCAACGTACACAGCCTCTCCTGCTCAATCTGGCCAAAGATCAACACTGAAATTGCGAACGTCCAGCGATTGCTCCTACACTAAAGGTGCCAGCCCTGAATGCTGTTGCTGGTCCTCATCTCCCACTGGTAACCTCTAAAACGAACAACAAACACTTGGGCTCCGAACTTGTTTAGGCTACTAAAACTTCCAACGTACACAGCCTCTCCTGCTCGAGCTGGCCAAAGTTCAACACCGAAATTGCAAACGTCCAGCGATTACTCCTACACTAAAGGTGCCAGGCCTGAAAGCTGTTGCTGGTCCTCATCTCCCACTGGTAACCTGTAAAACGAACAACAAACACTTGGGCTCTGAACTTGTTTAGGCTACTAAAACTTCCAACGTACACAGCCTCTCCTGCTCGAGCTGGCCAAAGTTCAACACCGAAATTGCGAACGTCCAGCGATTGCTCCTACACTAAAGGTGCCAGCCCTGAATGCTGTTGCTGGTCCTCATCTCCCACTGGTAACCTCTAAAACAAACCACAAACACTTGGGCTCCGAACTTGTTTAGGCTACTAAAACTTCCAACGTACACAGCCTCTCCTGCTCGAGCTGGCCAAAGTTCAACACACCGAAAATTGCGAACGTCCAGCGATTGCTCCTACACTAAAGGTGCCAGCCCTGAATGCTGTTGCTGGTCCTCATCTCCCACTGGTAACCTCTAAAACGAACAACAAACACTTGGGCTCCGAACTTGTTTAGGCTACTAAAACTTCCAACGTACACAGCCTCTCCTGCTCAATCTGGCCAAAGTTCAACACCGAAATTGCAAACGTCCAGCGATTGCTCCTACACTAAAGGTGCCAGCCCTGAATGCTGTTGCTGGTCCTCATCTCCCACTGGTAACCTCTAAAACGAACAACAAACACTTGGGCTCTGAACTTGTTTAGGCTACTAAAACTTCCAACGTACACAGCCTCTCCTGCTCGAGCTGGCCAAAGTTCAACACCGAAATTGCGAACGTCCAGCGATTGCTCCTACACTAAAGGTGCCAGCCCTGAATGCTGTTGCTCGTCCTCATCTCCCACTGGTAACCTCGAAAACGAACAACAAAAACTTGGGGTCTGAACTTGTTTAGGCTACTAAAACTTCCAACGTACACAGCCTCTCCTGCTCGAGCTGGCCAAAGTTCAACACTGAAATTGCGAACGTCCAGCGATTGCTCCTACACTAAAGGTGCCAGCCCTGAAAGCTGTTGCTCGTCCTCATCTCCCTCTGGTAACCTCTAAAACCAACCACAAACACTTGGGCTCTGAACTTGTTTAGGCTACTAAAACTTCCAACGTACACAGCCTCCCCTGCTCAATCTGGACAAAGATCAACACTGAAATTGCGAACGTCCAGCGATTGCTCCTACACGAAAGGTGCCAGCCCTGAATGCTGTTGCTCGTCCTCATCTCCCACTGGTAACCTCTAAAACGAACAACAAACACTTGGGCCCCGAACTTGTTTAGGCTACTAAAACTTCCAACGTACACAGCCTCTCCTGCTCAATCTGGCCAGAGCTCAACACCGAAATTGCGAACGTCCAGCGATTGCTCCTACACTAAAGGTGCCAGCCCTGAAGGCTGTTGCTCGTCCTTATCTCCCACTGGTAACCTCTAAAACGAACCACAAACACTTGGGCTCTGAACTTGTTTAGGCTACTAAAACTTCCAACGTACACAGCCTCTCCTGCTCGAGCTGGCCAAAGTTCAACACCGAAATTGCGAACGTCCAGCGATTGCTCCTACACTAAAGGTGCCAGCCCTGAAAGCTGTTGCTGGTCCTCATCTCCCACTGGTAACCTCGAAAACGAACCACAAACACTTGGGCTCTGAACTTGTTTAGGCTACTAAAACTTCCAACGTACACAGCCTCTCCTGCTCGAGCTGCCCAAAGTTCAACACCGAAATTGCGAACGTCCAGCGATTGCTCCTACACTAAAGGTGCCAGCCCTGAATGCTGTTGCTCGTCCTCATCTCCCACTGGTAACCTCGAAAACGAACCACAAACACTTGGGCTCTGAACTTGTTTAGGCTACTAAAACTTCCAACGTACACAGCCTCTCCTGCTTGAGCTGGCCAAAGTTCAACACCGAAATTGCGAACGTCCAGCGATTGCTCCTACACTAAAGGTGCCAGCCCTGAAAGCTGTTGCTGGTCCTCATCTCCCACTGGTAACCTCTAAAACGAACCACAAACACTTGGGCTCCGAACTTGTTTAGGCTACTAAAACTTCCAACGTACACAGCCTCTCCTGCTCGAGCTGGCCAAAGTTCAACACTGAAATTGCGAACGTCCAGCGATTGCTCCTACACTAAAGGTGCCAGCCCTGAAAGCTGTTGCTCGTCCTCATCTCCCTCTGGTAACCTCTAAAACCAACCACAAACACTTGGGCTCTGAACTTGTTTAGACTACTAAAACTGCCAACGTACACAGCCTCTCCTGCTCAATCTGGCCAAAGATCAACACTGAAATTGCGAACGTCCAGCGATTGCTCCTACACTAAAGGTGCCAGCCCTGAATGCTGTTGCTCGTCCTCATCTCCCACTGGTAACCTCTAAAACGAACCACAAACACTTGGGCTCTGAACTTGTTTAGGCTACTAAAACTTCCAACGTACACAGCCTCCCCTGCTCAATCTGGACAAAGATCAACACTGAAATTGCGAACGTCCAGCGATTGCTCCTACACTAAAGGTGCCAGCCCTGAATGCTGTTGCTGGTCCTCATCTCCCACTGGTAACCCTAAAAACGAACCACAAACACTTGGGCTCTGAACTTGTTTAGGCTACTAAAACTTCCAACGTACACAGCCTCTCCTGCTCGAGCTGGCCAAAGTTCAACACCGAAATTGCGAACGTCCAGCGATTGCTCCTACACTAAAGGTGCCAGCCCTGAAAGCTGTTGCTGCTCCTCATCTCCCACTGGTAACCTCTAAAACGAACCACAAACACTTGGGCTCTGAACTTGTTTAGGCTACTAAAACTTCCAACGTACACAGCCTCTCCTGCTCGAGCTGCCCAAAGTTCAACACCGAAATTGCGAACGTCCAGCGATTGCTCCTACGCTAAAGGTGCCAGCCCTGAATGCTGTTGCTCGTCCTCATCTCCCACTGGTAACCTCGAAAACGAACCACAAACACTTGGGCTCTGAACTTGTTTAGGCTACTAAAACTTCCAACGTACACAGTCTCTCCTGCTCAATCTGGCCAAAGATCAACACTGAAATTGCGAACGTCCAGCGATTGCTCCTACACGAAAGGTGCCAGCCCTGAATGCTGTTGCTCGTCCTCATCTCCCACTGGTAACCTCTAAAAAGAACAACAAACACTTGGGCCCCGAACTTGTTTAGGCTACTAAAACTTCCAACGTACACAGCCTCTCCTGCTCAATCTGGCCAGAGCTCAACACCGAAATTGCGAACGTCCAGCGATTGCTCCTACACTAAAGGTGCCAGCCCTGAAGGCTGTTGCTCGTCCTTATCTCCCACTGGTAACCTCTAAAACGAACCACAAACACTTGGGCTCTGAACTTGTTTAGGCTACTAAAACTTCCAACGTACACAGCCTCTCCTGCTCGAGCTGGCCAAAGTTCAACACCGAAATTGCGAACGTCCAGCGATTGCTCCTACACTAAAGGTGCCAGCCCTGAAAGCTGTTGCTGGTCCTCATCTCCCACTGGTAACCTCTAAAACGAACCACAAACACTTGGGCTCTGAACTTGTTTAGGCTACTAAAACTTCCAACGTACACAGCCTCTCCTGCTCGAGCTGGCCAAAGTTCAACACCGAAATTGCGAACGTCCAGCGATTGCTCCTACACTAAAGGTGCCAGCCCTGAATGCTGTTGCTGGTCCTCATCTCCCACTGGTGACCTCGAAAACGAACCACAAACACTTGGGCTCTGAACTTGTTTAGGCTACTAAAACTTCCAACGTACACAGCCTCTCCTGCTCGAGCTGCCCAAAGTTCAACACCGAAATTGCGAACGTCCAGCGATTGCTCCTACACTAAAGGTGCCAGCCCTGAAAGCTGTTGCTGGTCCTCATCTCCCACTGGTAACCTCTAAAACGAACCACAAACACTTGGGCTCCGAACTTGTTTAGGCTACTAAAACTTCCAACGTACACAGCCTCTCCTGCTCGAGCTGGCCAAAGTTCAACACTGAAATTGCGAACGTCCAGCGATTGCTCCTACACTAAAGGTGCCAGCCCTGAAAGCTGTTGCTCGTCCTCATCTCCCACTGGTAACCTCTAAAACGAACCACAAACACTTGGGCTCTGAACTTGTTTAGACTACTAAAACTGCCAACGTACACAGCCTCTCCTGCTCAATCTGGACAAAGATCAACACTGAAATTGCGAACGTCCAGCGATTGCTCCTACACTAAAGGTGCCAGCCCTGAATGCTGTTGCTGGTCCTCATCTCCCACTGGTAACCTCTAAAACGAACCACAAACACTTGGGCTCTGAACTTGTTTAGGCTACTAAAACTTCCAACGTACACAGCCTCTCCTGCTCGAGCTGGCCAAAGTTCAACACCGAAATTGCAAACGTCCAGCGATTGCTCCTACACTAAAGGTGCCAGCCCTGAAAGCTGTTGCTCGTCCTCATCTCCCACTGGTAACCTCTAAAACCAACCACAAACACTTGGGCTCTGAACTTGTTTAGGCTACTAAAACTTCCAACGTACACAGCCTCCCCTGCTCAATCTGGACAAAGATCAACACTGAAATTGCGAACGTCCAGCGATTGCTCCTACACTAAAGGTGCCAGCCCTGAATGCTGTTGCTGGTCCTCATCTCCCACTGGTAACCCTAAAAACGAACCACAAACACTTGGGCTCTGAACTTGTTTAGGCTACTAAAACTTCCAACGTACACAGCCTCTCCTGCTCGAGCTGCCCAAAGTTCAACACCGAAATTGCGAACGTCCAGCGATTGCTCCTACACTAAAGGTGCCAGCCCTGAAAGCTGTTGCTGGTCCTCATCTCCCACTGGTAACCTCGAAAACGAACCACAAACACTTGGGCTCTGAACTTGTTTTAGGCTACTAAAACTTCCAACGTACACAGCCTCTCCTGCTCGAGCTGGCCAAAGTTCAACACCGAAATTGCGAACGTCCAGCGATTGCTCCTACACTAAAGGTGCCAGCCCTGAAAGCTGTTGCTGGTCCTCATCTCCCACTGGTAACCTCTAAAACGAACCACAAACACTTGGCCTCTGAACTTGTTTAGGCTACTAAAACTTCCAACGTACACAGCCTCTCCTGCTCGAGCTGGCCAAAGTTCAACACCGAAATTGCGAACGTCCAGCGATTGCTCCTACACTAAAGGTGCCAGCCCTGAATGCTGTTGCTCGTCCTCATCTCCCACTGGTAACCTCGAAAACGAACCACAAACACTTGGGCTCTGAACTTGTTTAGGCTACTAAAACTTCCAACGTACACAGCCTCTCCTGCTCGAGCTGGCCAAAGTTCAACACTGAAATTGCGAACGTCCAGCGATTGCTCCTACACTAAAGGTGCCAGCCCTGAAAGCTGTTGCTCGTCCTCATCTCCCTCTGGTAACCTCTAAAACCAACCACAAACACTTGGGCTCTGAACTTGTTTAGGCTACTAAAACTTCCAACGTACACAGCCTCTCCTGCTCGAGCTGGCCAAAGTTCAACACTGAAATTGCGAACGTCCAGCGATTGCTCCTACACTAAAGGTGCCAGCCCTGAATGCTGTTGCTGGTCCTCATCTCCCACTGGTAACCTCGAAAACGAACCACAAACACTTGGGCTCTGAACTTGTTTAGGCTACTAAAACTTCCAACGTACACAGCCTCTCCTGCTCGAGCTGGCCAAAGTTCAACACCAAAATTGCGAACGTCCAGCGATTGCTCCTACACTAAAGGTGCCAGCCCTGAAAGCTGTTGCTGGTCCTCATCTCCCACTGGTAACCTCTAAAACGAACCACAAACACTTGGGCTCCGAACTTGTTTAGGCTACTAAAACTTCCAACGTACACAGCCTCTCCTGCTCGAGCTGGCCAAAGTTCAACACTGAAATTGCGAACGTCCAGCGATTGCTCCTACACTAAAGGTGCCAGCCCTGAAAGCTGTTGCTCGTCCTCATCTCCCACTGGTAACCTCTAAAACGAACCACAAACACTTGGGCTCTGAACTTGTTTAGGCTACTAAAACTTCCAACGTACACAGCCTCTCCTGCTCGAGCTGGCCAAAGTTCAACACCGAAATTGCAAACGTCCAGCGATTGCTCCTACACTAAAGGTGCCAGCCCTGAAAGCTGTTGCTCGTCCTCATCTCCCACTGGTAACCTCTAAAACCAACCACAAACACTTGGGCTCTGAACTTGTTTAGGCTACTAAAACTTCCAACGTACACAGCCTCCCCTGCTCAATCTGGACAAAGATCAACACTGAAATTGCGAACGTCCAGCGATTGCTCCTACACTAAAGGTGCCAGCCCTGAAGGCTGTTGCTCGTCCTTATCTCCCACTGGTAACCTCGAAAACGAACCACAAACACTTGGGCTCTGAACTTCTTTAGGCTACTAAAACTTCCAACGTACACAGCCTCTCCTGCTCGAGCTGGCCAAAGTTCAACACCGAAATTGCGAACGTCCAGCGATTGCTCCTACACTAAAGGTGCCAGCCCTGAAAGCTGTTGCTGGTCCTCATCTCCCACTGGTAACCTCGAAAACGAACCACAAACACTTGGGCTCTGAACTTGTTTAGGCTACTAAAACTTCCAACGTACACAGCCTCTCCTGCTCGAGCTGCCCAAAGTTCAACACCGAAATTGCGAACGTCCAGCGATTGCTCCTACACTAAAGGTGCCAGCCCTGAATGCTGTTGCTGGTCCTCATCTCCCACTGGTAACCTCGAAAACGAACCACAAACACTTGGGCTCTGAACTTGTTTAGCCTACTAAAACTTCCAACGTACACAGCCTCTCCTGCTCGAGCTGGCCAAAGTTCAACACCGAAATTGCGAACGTCCATCAATTGCTCCTACACTAAAGGTGCCAGCCCTGAAAGCTCTTGCTGGTCCTCATCTCCCACTGGTAACCTCTAAAACGAACCACAAACACTTGGGCTCTGAACTTGTTTAGGCTACTAAAACTTCCAACGTACACAGCCTCTCCTGATCGAGCTGGCCAAAGTTCAACACCGAAATTGCGAACGTCCAGCGATTGCTCCTACACTAAAGGTGCCAGCCCTGAATGCTGTTGCTGGTCCTCATCTCCCACTGGTAACCTCTAAAACGAACCACAAACACTTGGGCTCCGAACGTGTTTAGGCTACTAAAACTTCCAACGTACACAGCCTCTCCTGCTCAATCTGGCCAAAGTTCAACACCGAAATTGCGAACGTCCAGCGATTGCTCCTACACTAAAGGTGCCAGCCCTGAATGCTGTTGCTGGTCCTCATCTCCCACTGGTAACCTCTAAAACGAACAACAAACACTTGGGCTCCGAACTTGTTTAGGCTACTAAAACCTCCAACGTACACAGCCTCTCCTGCTCGAGCTGGCCAAAGTTCAACACCGAAATTGAGAACGTCCAACGATTGCTCCTACACTAAAGGTGCCAGCCCCGAATGCTGTTGCTGGTCCTCATCTCCCACTGGTAACCTCTAAAACGAACCACAAACACTTGGGCTCCGAACGTGTTTAGGCTACTAAAACTTCCAACGTACACAGCCTCTCCTGCTCGAGCTGCCCAAAGTTCAACACCGAAATTGCGAACGTCCAGCGATTGCTCCTACACTAAAGGTGCCAGCCCTGAAAGCTGTTGCTGGTCCTCATCTCCCACTGGTAACCTCGAAAACGAACCACAAACACTTGGGCTCTGAACTTGTTTAGGCTACTAAAACTTCCAACGTACACAGCCTCTCCTGCTCGAGCTGGCCA
Organism: Gavia stellata; assembly: GCF_030936135.1. Classification (NCBI taxonomy): domain Eukaryota; kingdom Metazoa; phylum Chordata; class Aves; order Gaviiformes; family Gaviidae; genus Gavia; species Gavia stellata. The sequence goes on along the minus strand of NW_026776333.1, from coordinate 66,582 downwards.
AAGTTCAACACCGAAATTGCGAACGTCCAGCGATTGCTCCTACACTAAAGGTGCCAGCCCTGAAAGCTGTTGCTGCTCCTCATCTCCCACTGGTAACCTCTAAAACGAACCACAAACACTTGGGCTCTGAACTTGTTTAGGCTACTAAAACTTCCAACGTACACAGCCTCTCCTGCTCGAGCTGGCCAAACTTCAACACCGAAATTGCGAACGTCCAGCGATTGCTCCTACACTAAAGGTGCCAGCCCTGAATGCTGTTGCTCGTCCTCATCTCCCACTGGTAACCTCGAAAACGAACCACAAACACTTGGGCTCTGAACTTGTTTAGGCTACTAAAACTTCCAACGTACACAGCCTCTCCTGCTCAATCTGGCCAAAGATCAACACTGAAATTGCGAACGTCCAGCGATTGCTCCTACACGAAAGGTGCCAGCCCTGAATGCTGTTGCTCGTCCTCATCTCCCACTGGTAACCTCTAAAACGAACAACAAACACTTGGGCCCCGAACTTGTTTAGGCTACTAAAACTTCCAACGTACACAGCCTCTCCTGCTCAATCTGGCCAGAGCTCAACACCGAAATTGCGAACGTCCAGCGATTGCTCCTACACTAAAGGTGCCAGCCCTGAAGGCTGTTGCTCGTCCTTATCTCCCACTGGTAACCTCGAAAACGAACCACAAACACTTGGGCTCTGAACTTCTTTAGGCTACTAAAACTTCCAACGTACACAGCCTCTCCTGCTCGAGCTGGCCAAAGTTCAACACCGAAATTGCGAACGTCCAGCGATTGCTCCTACACTAAAGGTGCCAGCCCTGAAAGCTGTTGCTGGTCCTCATCTCCCACTGGTAACCTCGAAAACGAACCACAAACACTTGGGCTCTGAACTTGTTTAGGCTACTAAAACTTCCAACGTACACAGCCTCTCCTGCTCGAGCTGGCCAAAGTTCAACACCGAAATTGCGAACGTCCAGCGATTGCTCCTACACTAAAGGTGCCAGCCCTGAAAGCTGTTGCTCGTCCTCATCTCCCTCTGGTAACCTCTAAAACGAACCACAAACACTTGGGCTCTGAACTTGTTTAGACTACTAAAACTGCCAACGTACACAGCCTCTCCTGCTCAATCTGGACAAAGATCAACACTGAAATTGCGAACGTCCAGCGATTGCTCCTACACTAAAGGTGCCAGCCCTGAATGCTGTTGCTGGTCCTCATCTCCCACTGGTAACCTCTAAAACGAACCACAAACACTTGGGCTCTGAACTTGTTTAGGCTACTAAAACTTCCAACGTACACAGCCTCTCCTGCTCGAGCTGGCCAAAGTTCAACACCGAAATTGCAAACGTCCAGCGATTGCTCCTACACTAAAGGTGCCAGCCCTGAAAGCTGTTGCTCGTCCTCATCTCCCACTGGTAACCTCGAAAACCAACCACAAACACTTGGGCTCTGAACTTGTTTAGGCTACTAAAACTTCCAACGTACACAGCCTCTCCTGCTCGAGCTGGCCAAAGTTCAACACCGAAATTGCAAACGTCCAGCGATTGCTCCTACACTAAAGGTGCCAGCCCTGAAAGCTGTTGCTCGTCCTCATCTCCCACTGGTAACCTCTAAAACCAACCACAAACACTTGGGCTCTGAACTTGTTTAGGCTACTAAAACTTCCAACGTACACAGCCTCCCCTGCTCAATCTGGACAAAGATCAACACTGAAATTGCGAACGTCCAGCGATTGCTCCTACACTAAAGGTGCCAGCCCTGAATGCTGTTGCTGGTCCTCATCTCCCACTGGTAACCCTAAAAACGAACCACAAACACTTGGGCTCTGAACTTGTTTAGGCTACTAAAACTTCCAACGTACACAGCCTCTCCTGCTCGAGCTGCCCAAAGTTCAACACCGAAATTGCGAACGTCCAGCGATTGCTCCTACACTAAAGGTGCCAGCCCTGAAAGCTGTTGCTGGTCCTCATCTCCCACTGGTAACCTCGAAAACGAACCACAAACACTTGGGCTCTGAACTTGTTTAGGCTACTAAAACTTCCAACGTACACAGCCTCTCCTGCTCGAGCTGCCCAAAGTTCAACACCGAAATTGCGAACGTCCAGCGATTGCTCCTACACTAAAGGTGCCAGCCCTGAAAGCTGTTGCTGCTCCTCATCTCCCACTGGTAACCTCTAAAACGAACCACAAACACTTGGGCTCTGAACTTGTTTAGGCTACTAAAACTTCCAACGTACACAGCCTCTCCTGCTCGAGCTGGCCAAACTTCAACACCGAAATTGCGAACGTCCAGCGATTGCTCCTACACTAAAGGTGCCAGCCCTGAAAGCTGTTGCTCGTCCTCATCTCCCACTGGTAACCTCGAAAACGAACCACAAACACTTGGGCTCTGAACTTGTTTAGGCTACTAAAACTTCCAACGTACACAGCCTCTCCTGCTCAATCTGGCCAAAGATCAACACTGAAATTGCGAACGTCCAGCGATTGCTCCTACACGAAAGGTGCCAGCCCTGAATGCTGTTGCTGGTCCTCATCTCCCACTGGTAACCTCTAAAACGAACCACAAACACTTGGGCCCCGAACTTGTTTAGGCTACTAAAACTTCCAACGTACACAGCCTCTCCTGCTCAATCTGGCCAGAGCTCAACACCGAAATTGCGAACGTCCAGCGATTGCTCCTACACTAAAGGTGCCAGCCCTGAAGGCTGTTGCTCGTCCTTATCTCCCACTGGTAACCTCGAAAACGAACCACAAACACTTGGGCTCTGAACTTCTTTAGGCTACTAAAACTTCCAACGTACACAGCCTCTCCTGCTCGAGCTGGCCAAAGTTCAACACCGAAATTGCGAACGTCCAGCGATTGCTCCTACACTAAAGGTGCCAGCCCTGAAAGCTGTTGCTGGTCCTCATCTCCCACTGGTAACCTCGAAAACGAACCACAAACACTTGGGCTCTGAACTTGTTTAGGCTACTAAAACTTCCAACGTACACAGCCTCTCCTGCTCGAGCTGCCCAAAGTTCAACACCGAAATTGCGAACGTCCAGCGATTGCTCCTACACTAAAGGTGCCAGCCCTGAATGCTGTTGCTGGTCCTCATCTCCCACTGGTAACCTCGAAAACGAACCACAAACACTTGGGCTCTGAACTTGTTTAGCCTACTAAAACTTCCAACGTACACAGCCTCTCCTGCTCGAGCTGGCCAAAGTTCAACACCGAAATTGCGAACGTCCATCAATTGCTCCTACACTAAAGGTGCCAGCCCTGAAAGCTCTTGCTGGTCCTCATCTCCCACTGGTAACCTCTAAAACGAACCACAAACACTTGGGCTCTGAACTTGTTTAGGCTACTAAAACTTCCAACGTACACAGCCTCTCCTGCTCGAGCTGGCCAAAGTTCAACACCGAAATTGCGAACGTCCAGCGATTGCTCCTACACTAAAGGTGCCAGCCCTGAATGCTGTTGCTGGTCCTCATCTCCCACTGGTAACCTCTAAAACGAACCACAAACACTTGGGCTCCGAACGTGTTTAGGCTACTAAAACTTCCAACGTACACAGCCTCTCCTGCTCAATCTGGCCAAAGTTCAACACCGAAATTGCGAACGTCCAGCGATTGCTCCTACACTAAAGGTGCCAGCCCTGAATGCTGTTGCTGGTCCTCATCTCCCACTGGTAACCTCTAAAACGAACAACAAACACTTGGGCTCCGAACTTGTTTAGGCTACTAAAACCTCCAACGTACACAGCCTCTCCTGCTCGAGCTGGCCAAAGTTCAACACCGAAATTGAGAACGTCCAACGATTGCTCCTACACTAAAGGTGCCAGCCCCGAATGCTGTTGCTGGTCCTCATCTCCCACTGGTAACCTCTAAAACGAACCACAAACACTTGGGCTCCGAACGTGTTTAGGCTACTAAAACTTCCAACGTACACAGCCTCTCCTGCTCGAGCTGCCCAAAGTTCAACACCGAAATTGCGAACGTCCAGCGATTGCTCCTACACTAAAGGTGCCAGCCCTGAAAGCTGTTGCTGGTCCTCATCTCCCACTGGTAACCTCGAAAACGAACCACAAACACTTGGGCTCTGAACTTGTTTAGGCTACTAAAACTTCCAACGTACACAGCCTCTCCTGCTCGAGCTGGCCAAAGTTCAACACCGAAATTGCGAACGTCCAGCGATTGCTCCTACACTAAAGGTGCCAGCCCTGAAAGCTGTTGCTGCTCCTCATCTCCCACTGGTAACCTCTAAAACGAACCACAAACACTTGGGCTCTGAACTTGTTTAGGCTACTAAAACTTCCAACGTACACAGCCTCTCCTGCTCGAGCTGGCCAAACTTCAACACCGAAATTGCGAACGTCCAGCGATTGCTCCTACACTAAAGGTGCCAGCCCTGAATGCTGTTGCTCGTCCTCATCTCCCACTGGTAACCTCGAAAACGAACCACAAACACTTGGGCTCTGAACTTGTTTAGGCTACTAAAACTTCCAACGTACACAGCCTCTCCTGCTCAATCTGGCCAAAGATCAACACTGAAATTGCGAACGTCCAGCGATTGCTCCTACACGAAAGGTGCCAGCCCTGAATGCTGTTGCTCGTCCTCATCTCCCACTGGTAACCTCTAAAACGAACAACAAACACTTGGGCCCCGAACTTGTTTAGGCTACTAAAACTTCCAACGTACACAGCCTCTCCTGCTCAATCTGGCCAGAGCTCAACACCGAAATTGCGAACGTCCAGCGATTGCTCCTACACTAAAGGTGCCAGCCCTGAAGGCTGTTGCTCGTCCTTATCTCCCACTGGTAACCTCGAAAACGAACCACAAACACTTGGGCTCTGAACTTCTTTAGGCTACTAAAACTTCCAACGTACACAGCCTCTCCTGCTCGAGCTGGCCAAAGTTCAACACCGAAATTGCGAACGTCCAGCGATTGCTCCTACACTAAAGGTGCCAGCCCTGAAAGCTGTTGCTGGTCCTCATCTCCCACTGGTAACCTCGAAAACGAACCACAAACACTTGGGCTCTGAACTTGTTTAGGCTACTAAAACTTCCAACGTACACAGCCTCTCCTGCTCGAGCTGGCCAAAGTTCAACACCGAAATTGCGAACGTCCAGCGATTGCTCCTACACTAAAGGTGCCAGCCCTGAAAGCTGTTGCTCGTCCTCATCTCCCTCTGGTAACCTCTAAAACGAACCACAAACACTTGGGCTCTGAACTTGTTTAGACTACTAAAACTGCCAACGTACACAGCCTCTCCTGCTCAATCTGGACAAAGATCAACACTGAAATTGCGAACGTCCAGCGATTGCTCCTACACTAAAGGTGCCAGCCCTGAATGCTGTTGCTGGTCCTCATCTCCCACTGGTAACCTCTAAAACGAACCACAAACACTTGGGCTCTGAACTTGTTTAGGCTACTAAAACTTCCAACGTACACAGCCTCTCCTGCTCGAGCTGGCCAAAGTTCAACACCGAAATTGCAAACGTCCAGCGATTGCTCCTACACTAAAGGTGCCAGCCCTGAAAGCTGTTGCTCGTCCTCATCTCCCACTGGTAACCTCTAAAACCAACCACAAACACTTGGGCTCTGAACTTGTTTAGGCTACTAAAACTTCCAACGTACACAGCCTCCCCTGCTCAATCTGGACAAAGATCAACACTGAAATTGCGAACGTCCAGCGATTGCTCCTACACTAAAGGTGCCAGCCCTGAATGCTGTTGCTGGTCCTCATCTCCCACTGGTAACCCTAAAAACGAACCACAAACACTTGGGCTCTGAACTTGTTTAGGCTACTAAAACTTCCAACGTACACAGCCTCTCCTGCTCGAGCTGCCCAAAGTTCAACACCGAAATTGCGAACGTCCAGCGATTGCTCCTACACTAAAGGTGCCAGCCCTGAAAGCTGTTGCTGGTCCTCATCTCCCACTGGTAACCTCGAAAACGAACCACAAACACTTGGGCTCTGAACTTGTTTAGGCTACTAAAACTTCCAACGTACACAGCCTCTCCTGCTCGAGCTGGCCAAAGTTCAACACCGAAATTGCGAACGTCCAGCGATTGCTCCTACACTAAAGGTGCCAGCCCTGAAAGCTGTTGCTGCTCCTCATCTCCCACTGGTAACCTCTAAAACGAACCACAAACACTTGGGCTCTGAACTTGTTTAGGCTACTAAAACTTCCAACGTACACAGCCTCTCCTGCTCGAGCTGGCCAAAGTTCAACACCGAAATTGCGAACGTCCAGCGATTGCTCCTACACTAAAGGTGCCAGCCCTGAATGCTGTTGCTCGTCCTCATCTCCCACTGGTAACCTCGAAAACGAACCACAAACACTTGGGCTCTGAACTTGTTTAGGCTACTAAAACTTCCAACGTACACAGCCTCTCCTGCTCGAGCTGGCCAAAGTTCAACACTGAAATTGCGAACGTCCAGCGATTGCTCCTACACTAAAGGTGCCAGCCCTGAAAGCTGTTGCTCGTCCTCATCTCCCTCTGGTAACCTCTAAAACCAACCACAAACACTTGGGCTCTGAACTTGTTTAGGCTACTAAAACTTCCAACGTACACAGCCTCTCCTGCTCGAGCTGGCCAAAGTTCAACACCGAAATTGCGAACGTCCAGCGATTGCTCCTACACTAAAGGTGCCAGCCCTGAATGCTGTTGCTGGTCCTCATCTCCCACTGGTAACCTCTAAAACGAACCACAAACACTTGGGCTCTGAACTTGTTTAGGCTACTAAAACTTCCAACGTACACAGCCTCTCCTGCTCGAGCTCTCCAAAGTTCAACACTGAAATTGCGAACGTCCAGCGATTGCTCCTACACTAAAGGTGCCAGCCCTGAAAGCTGTTGCTCGTCCTCATCTCCCACTGGTAACCTCGAAAACGAACCACAAACACTTGGGCTCTGAACTTGTTTAGGCTACTAAAACTTCCAACGTACACAGCCTCTCCTGCTCGAGCTGGCCAAAGTTCAACACCGAAATTGCAAACGTCCAGCGATTGCTCCTACACTAAAGGTGCCAGCCCTGAAAGCTGTTGCTCGTCCTCATCTCCCACTGGTAACCTCTAAAACCAACCACAAACACTTGGGCTCTGAACTTGTTTAGGCTACTAAAACTTCCAACGTACACAGCCTCCCCTGCTCAATCTGGACAAAGATCAACACTGAAATTGCGAACGTCCAGCGATTGCTCCTACACTAAAGGTGCCAGCCCTGAATGCTGTTGCTGGTCCTCATCTCCCACTGGTAACCCTAAAAACGAACCACAAACACTTGGGCTCTGAACTTGTTTAGGCTACTAAAACTTCCAACGTACACAGCCTCTCCTGCTCGAGCTGCCCAAAGTTCAACACCGAAATTGCGAACGTCCAGCGATTGCTCCTACACTAAAGGTGCCAGCCCTGAAAGCTGTTGCTGGTCCTCATCTCCCACTGGTAACCTCGAAAACGAACCACAAACACTTGGGCTCTGAACTTGTTTAGGCTACTAAAACTTCCAACGTACACAGCCTCTCCTGCTCGAGCTGCCCAAAGTTCAACACCGAAATTGCGAACGTCCAGCGATTGCTCCTACACTAAAGGTGCCAGCCCTGAAAGCTGTTGCTGCTCCTCATCTCCCACTGGTAACCTCTAAAACGAACCACAAACACTTGGGCTCTGAACTTGTTTAGGCTACTAAAACTTCCAACGTACACAGCCTCTCCTGCTCGAGCTGGCCAAACTTCAACACCGAAATTGCGAACGTCCAGCGATTGCTCCTACACTAAAGGTGCCAGCCCTGAAAGCTGTTGCTCGTCCTCATCTCCCACTGGTAACCTCGAAAACGAACCACAAACACTTGGGCTCTGAACTTGTTTAGGCTACTAAAACTTCCAACGTACACAGCCTCTCCTGCTCAATCTGGCCAAAGATCAACACTGAAATTGCGAACGTCCAGCGATTGCTCCTACACGAAAGGTGCCAGCCCTGAATGCTGTTGCTGGTCCTCATCTCCCACTGGTAACCTCTAAAACGAACCACAAACACTTGGGCCCCGAACTTGTTTAGGCTACTAAAACTTCCAACGTACACAGCCTCTCCTGCTCAATCTGGCCAGAGCTCAACAACGAAATTGCGAACGTCCAGCGATTGCTCCTACACTAAAGGTGCCAGCCCTGAAGGCTGTTGCTCGTCCTTATCTCCCACTGGTAACCTCGAAAACGAACCACAAACACTTGGGCTCTGAACTTCTTTAGGCTACTAAAACTTCCAACGTACACAGCCTCTCCTGCTCGAGCTGGCCAAAGTTCAACACCGAAATTGCGAACGTCCAGCGATTGCTCCTACACTAAAGGTGCCAGCCCTGAAAGCTGTTGCTGGTCCTCATCTCCCACTGGTAACCTCGAAAACGAACCACAAACACTTGGGCTCTGAACTTGTTTAGGCTACTAAAACTTCCAACGTACACAGCCTCTCCTGCTCGAGCTGCCCAAAGTTCAACACCGAAATTGCGAACGTCCAGCGATTGCTCCTACACTAAAGGTGCCAGCCCTGAATGCTGTTGCTGGTCCTCATCTCCCACTGGTAACCTCGAAAACGAACCACAAACACTTGGGCTCTGAACTTGTTTAGCCTACTAAAACTTCCAACGTACACAGCCTCTCCTGCTCGAGCTGGCCAAAGTTCAACACCGAAATTGCGAACGTCCATCAATTGCTCCTACACTAAAGGTGCCAGCCCTGAAAGCTCTTGCTGGTCCTCATCTCCCACTGGTAACCTCTAAAACGAACCACAAACACTTGGGCTCTGAACTTGTTTAGGCTACTAAAACTTCCAACGTACACAGCCTCTCCTGCTCGAGCTGGCCAAAGTTCAACACCGAAATTGCGAACGTCCAGCGATTGCTCCTACACTAAAGGTGCCAGCCCTGAATGCTGTTGCTGGTCCTCATCTCCCACTGGTAACCTCTAAAACGAACCACAAACACTTGGGCTCCGAACGTGTTTAGGCTACTAAAACTTCCAACGTACACAGCCTCTCCTGCTCAATCTGGCCAAAGTTCAACACCGAAATCGCGAACGTCCAGCGAGTGCTCCTACACTAAAGGTGCCAGCCCTGAATGCTGTTGCTGGTCCTCATCTCCCACTGGTAACCTCTAAAACGAACAACAAACACTTGGGCTCCGAACTTGTTTAGGCTACTAAAACCTCCAACGTACACAGCCTCTCCTGCTCGAGCTGGCCAAAGTTCAACACCGAAATTGAGAACGTCCAACGATTGCTCCTACACTAAAGGTGCCAGCCCCGAATGCTGTTGCTGGTCCTCATCTCCCACTGGTAACCTCTAAAACGAACCACAAACACTTGGGCTCCGAACGTGTTTAGGCTACTAAAACTTCCAACGTACACAGCCTCTCCTGCTCAATCTGGCCAAAGTTCAACACCGAAATTGCGAACGTCCAGCGATTGCTCCTACACTAAAGGTGCCAGCCCTGAAAGCTGTTGCTGGTCCTCATCTCCCACTGGTAACCTCTAAAACGAACCACAAACACTTGGGCTCTGAACTTGTTTAGGCTACTAAAACTTCCAACGTACACAGCCTCTCCTGCTCGAGCTGGCCAAAGTTCAACACCGAAATTGCGAACGTCCAGCGATTGCTCCTACACTAAAGGTGCCAGCCCTGAATGCTGTTGCTCGTCCTCATCTCCCACTGGTAACCTCGAAAACGAACCACAAACACTTGGGCTCTGAACTTGTTTAGGCTACTAAAACTTCCAACGTACACAGCCTCTCCTGCTCGAGCTGCCCAAAGTTCAACACCGAAATTGCGAACGTCCAGCGATTGCTCCTACACTAAAGGTGCCAGCCCTGAAAGCTGTTGCTGGTCCTCATCTCCCACTGGTAACCTCTAAAACGAACCACAAACACTTGGGCTCCGAACTTGTTTAGGCTACTAAAACTTCCAACGTACACAGCCTCTCCTGCTCGAGCTGGCCAAAGTTCAACACTGAAATTGCGAACGTCCAGCGATTGCTCCTACACTAAAGGTGCCAGCCCTGAAAGCTGTTGCTCGTCCTCATCTCCCACTGGTAACCTCTAAAACGAACCACAAACACTTGGGCTCTGAACTTGTTTAGGCTACTAAAACTTCCAACGTACACAGCCTCTCCTGCTCGAGCTGGCCAAAGTTCAACACCGAAATTGCAAACGTCCAGCGATTGCTCCTACACTAAAGGTGCCAGCCCTGAAAGCTGTTGCTCGTCCTCATCTCCCACTGGTAACCTCTAAAACCAACCACAAACACTTGGGCTCTGAACTTGTTTAGGCTACTAAAACTTCCAACGTACACAGCCTCCCCTGCTCAATCTGGACAAAGATCAACACTGAAATTGCGAACGTCCAGCGATTGCTCCTACACTAAAGGTGCCAGCCCTGAATGCTGTTGCTGGTCCTCATCTCCCACTGGTAACCCTAAAAACGAACCACAAACACTTGGGCTCTGAACTTGTTTAGGCTACTAAAACTTCCAACGTACACAGCCTCTCCTGCTCGAGCTGCCCAAAGTTCAACACCGAAATTGCGAACGTCCAGCGATTGCTCCTACACTAAAGGTGCCAGCCCTGAAAGCTGTTGCTGGTCCTCATCTCCCACTGGTAACCTCGAAAACGAACCACAAACACTTGGGCTCTGAACTTGTTTAGGCTACTAAAACTTCCAACGTACACAGCCTCTCCTGCTCGAGCTGCCCAAAGTTCAACACCGAAATTGCGAACGTCCAGCGATTGCTCCTACACTAAAGGTGCCAGCCCTGAAAGCTGTTGCTGCTCCTCATCTCCCACTGGTAACCTCTAAAACGAACCACAAACACTTGGGCTCTGAACTTGTTTAGGCTACTAAAACTTCCAACGTACACAGCCTCTCCTGCTCGAGCTGGCCAAACTTCAACACCGAAATTGCGAACGTCCAGCGATTGCTCCTACACTAAAGGTGCCAGCCCTGAATGCTGTTGCTCGTCCTCATCTCCCACTGGTAACCTCGAAAACGAACCACAAACACTTGGGCTCTGAACTTGTTTAGGCTACTAAAACTTCCAACGTACACAGCCTCTCCTGCTCAATCTGGCCAAAGATCAACACTGAAATTGCGAACGTCCAGCGATTGCTCCTACACGAAAGGTGCCAGCCCTGAATGCTGTTGCTCGTCCTCATCTCCCACTGGTAACCTCTAAAACGAACAACAAACACTTGGGCCCCGAACTTGTTTAGGCTACTAAAACTTCCAACGTACACAGCCTCTCCTGCTTCAAAATCTGGCCAGAGCTCAACACCGAAATTGCGAACGTCCAGCGATTGCTCCTACACTAAAGGTGCCAGCCCTGAAGGCTGTTGCTCGTCCTTATCTCCCACTGGTAACCTCGAAAACGAACCACAAACACTTGGGCTCTGAACTTCTTTAGGCTACTAAAACTTCCAACGTACACAGCCTCTCCTGCTCGAGCTGGCCAAAGTTCAACACCGAAATTGCGAACGTCCAGCGATTGCTCCTACACTAAAGGTGCCAGCCCTGAAAGCTGTTGCTGGTCCTCATCTCCCACTGGTAACCTCGAAAACGAACCACAAACACTTGGGCTCTGAACTTGTTTAGGCTACTAAAACTTCCAACGTACACAGCCTCTCCTGCTCGAGCTGCCCAAAGTTCAACACCGAAATTGCGAACGTCCAGCGATTGCTCCTACACTAAAGGTGCCAGCCCTGAATGCTGTTGCTGGTCCTCATCTCCCACTGGTAACCTCGAAAACGAACCACAAACACTTGGGCTCTGAACTTGTTTAGCCTACTAAAACTTCCAACGTACACAGCCTCTCCTGCTCGAGCTGGCCAAAGTTCAACACCGAAATTGCGAACGTCCAGCGATTGCTCCTACACTAAAGGTGCCAGCCCTGAAAGCTGTTGCTGGTCCTCATCTCCCACTGGTAACCTCTAAAACGAACCACAAACACTTGGGCTCTGAACTTGTTTAGGCTACTAAAACTTCCAACGTACACAGCCTCTCCTGCTCGAGCTGGCCAAAGTTCAACACCGAAATTGCGAACGTCCAGCGATTGCTCCTACACTAAAGGTGCCAGCCCTGAATGCTGTTGCTGGTCCTCATCTCCCACTGGTAACCTCTAAAACGAACCACAAACACTTGGGCTCCGAACGTGTTTAGGCTACTAAAACTTCCAACGTACACAGCCTCTCCTGCTCAATCTGGCCAAAGTTCAACACCGAAATTGCGAACGTCCAGCGATTGCTCCTACACTAAAGGTGCCAGCCCTGAATGCTGTTGCTGGTCCTCATCTCCCACTGGTAACCTCTAAAACGAACAACAAACACTTGGGCTCCGAACTTGTTTAGGCTACTAAAACCTCCAACGTACACAGCCTCTCCTGCTCGAGCTGGCCAAAGTTCAACACCGAAATTGAGAACGTCCAACGATTGCTCCTACACTAAAGGTGCCAGCCCCGAATGCTGTTGCTGGTCCTCATCTCCCACTGGTAACCTCTAAAACGAACCACAAACACTTGGGCTCCGAACGTGTTTAGGCTACTAAAACTTCCAACGTACACAGCCTCTCCTGCTCAATCTGGCCAAAGTTCAACACCGAAATTGCGAACGTCCAGCGATTGCTCCTACACTAAAGGTGCCAGCCCTGAAAGCTGTTGCTGGTCCTCATCTCCCACTGGTAACCTCTAAAACGAACCACAAACACTTGGGCTCTGAACTTGTTTAGGCTACTAAAACCTCCAACGTACACAGCCTCTCCTGCTCGAGCTGCCCAAAGTTCAACACCGAAATTGCGAACGTCCAGCGATTGCTCCTACACTAAAGGTGCCAGCCCTGAAAGCTGTTGCTGGTCCTCATCTCCCACTGGTAACCTCGAAAACGAACCACAAACACTTGGGCTCTGAACTTGTTTAGGCTACTAAAACTTCCAACGTACACAGCCTCTCCTGCTCGAGCTGGCCAAAGTTCAACACCGAAATTGCGAACGTCCAGCGATTGCTCCTACACTAAAGGTGCCAGCCCTGAAAGCTGTTGCTGGTCCTCATCTCCCACTGGTAACCTCTAAAACGAACCACAAACACTTGGGCTCTGAACTTGTTTAGGCTACTAAAACTTCCAACGTACACAGCCTCTCCTGCTCAATCTGGCCAGAGTTCAACACCGAAATTGCGAACGTCCAGCGATTGCTCCTACACTAAAGGTGCCAGACCTGAAAGCTGTTGCTCGTCCTCATCTCCCACTGGTAACCTCTAAAACGAACCACAAACACTTGGGCTCTGAACTTGTTTAGGCTACTAAAACTTCCAACGTACACAGCCTCTCCTGCTCGAGCTGGCCAAAGTTCAACACCGAAATTGCGAACGTCCAGCGATTGCTCCTGCACTAAAGGTGCCAGCCCTGAAAGCTCTTGCTGGTCCTCATCTCCCACTGGTAACCTCTAAAACGATCCACAAACACTTGGGCTCTGAACTTGTTTAGGCTACTAAAACTTCCAACGTACACAGCCTCTCCTGCTCAATCTGGCCAGAGTTCAACACCGAAATTGCGAACGTCCAGCGATTGCTCCTGCACTAAAGGTGCCAGCCCTGAATGCTGTTGCTGGTCCTCATCTCCCACTGGTAACCTCTAAAACGAACCACAAACACTTGGGCTCTGAACTTGTTTAGGCTACTAAAACTTCCAATGTACACAGCCTCTCCTGCTCAATCTGGCCAGAGTTCAACACCGAAATTGCGAACGTCCAGCGATTGCTCCTACACTAAAGGTGCCAGCCCTGAAAGCTCTTGCTGGTCCTCATCTCCCACTGGTAACCTCGAAAACGAACCACAAACACTTGGGCTCTGAACTTGTTTAGGCTACTAAAACTTCCAACGTACACAGCCTCTCCTGCTCGAGCTGGCCAAAGTTCAACACTGAAATTGCGAACGTCCAGCGATTGCTCCTACACTAAAGGTGCCAGCCCTGAAAGCTCTTGCTGGTCCTCATCTCCCACTGGTAACCTCGAAAACGAACCACAAACACTTGGGCTCTGAACTTGTTTAGGCTACTAAAACTTCCAACGTACACAGCCTCTCCTGCTCGAGCTGGCCAAAGTTCAACACCGAAATTGCGAACGTCCAGCGATTGCTCCTACACTAAAGGTGCCAGCCCTGAAAGCTCTTGCTGGTCCTCATCTCCCACTGGTAACCTCTAAAACGAACCACTAACACTTGGGCTCTGAACTTGTTTAGGCTACTAAAACTTCCAACGTACACAGCCTTTCCTGCTCAATCTGGACAGAGTTCAACACCGAAATTGCAAACGTCCAGCGATTGCTCCTACACTAAAGGTGCCAGACCTGAAAGCTCTTGCTGGTCCTCATCTCCCACTGGTAACCTCTAAAACGAACCACAAACACTTGGGCTCTGAACTTGTTTAGGCTACTAAAACTTCCAACGTACACAGCCTCTCCTGCTCGAGCTGGCCAGAGTTCAACACCGAAATTGCGAACGTCCAGCGATTGCTCCTACACTAAAGGTGCCAGCCCTGAAAGCTGTTGCTGGTCCTCATCTCCCACTGGTAACCTCTAAAACGAACCACAAACACTTGGGCTCTGAACTTGTTTAGGCTACTAAAACTTCCAACGTACACAGCCTCTCCTGCTCGAGCTGCCCAAAGTTCAACACCGAAATTGCGAACGTCCAGCGATTGGTCCTGCACTAAAGGTGCCAGCCCTGAAAGCTCTTGCTGGTCCTCATCTCCCACTGGTAACCTCTAAAACGAACCACAAACTCTTGGGCTCTGAACTTGTTTAGGCTACTAAAACTTCCAACGTACACAGCCTCTCCTGCTCGAGCTGCCCAAAGTTCAACACCGAAATTGCGAACGTCCAGCGATTGCTCCTACACTAAAGGTGCCAGCCCTGAATGCTGTTGCTGGTCCTCATCTCCCACTGGTAACCTCGAAAACGAACCACAAACACTTGGCCTCTGAACTTGTTTAGGCTACTAAAACTTCCAACGTACACAGCCTCTCCTGCTCGAGCTGGCCAAAGTTCAACACCGAAATTGCGAACGTCCAGCGATTGCTCCAACACTAAAGGTGCCAGCCCTGAAAGCTGTTGCTCGTCCTCATCTCCCACTGGTAACCTCTAAAACGAACCACAAACACTTGGGCTCTGAACTTGTTTAGGCTACTAAAACTTCCAACGTACACAGCCTCTCCTGCTCAATCTGGCCAGAGTTCAACACCGAAATTGCGAACGTCCAGCGATTGCTCCTACACTAAAGGTGCCAGACCTGAAAGCTGTTGCTCGTCCTCATCTCCCACTGGTAACCTCTAAAACGAACCACAAACACTTGGGCTCCGAACTTGTTTAGGCTACTAAAACTTCCAACGTACACAGCCTCTCCTGCTCGAGCTGGCCAAAGTTCAACACCGAAATTGCGATCGTCCAGCGATTGCTCCTGCACTAAAGGTGCCAGCCCTGAAAGCTCTTGCTGGTCCTCATCTCCCACTGGTAACCTCTAAAACGATCCACAAACACTTGGGCTCTGAACTTGTTTAGGCTACTAAAACTTCCAACGTACACAGCCTCTCCTGCTCAATCTGGCCAGAGTTCAACACCGAAATTGCGAACGTCCAGCGATTGCTCCTGCACTAAAGGTGCCAGCCCTGAATGCTGTTGCTGGTCCTCATCTCCCACTGGTAACCTCTAAAACGAACCACAAACACTTGGGCTCTGAACTTGTTTAGGCTACTAAAACTTCCAATGTACACAGCCTCTCCTGCTCGAGCTGCCCAAAGTTCAACACCGAAATTGCGAACGTCCAGCGATTGCTCCTACACTAAAGGTGCCAGCCCTGAATGCTGTTGCTGGTCCTCATCTCCCACTGGTAACCTCTAAAACGAACCACAAACACTTGGGCTCTGAACTTGTTTAGGCTACTAAAACTTCCAACGTACACATCCTCTCCTGCTCGAGCTGCCCAAAGTTCAACACCGAAATTGCGAACGTCCAGCGATTGCTCCTGCACTAAAGGTGCCAGCCCTGAATGCTGTTGCTGGTCCTCATCTCCCACTGGTAACCTCTAAAACGAACCACTAACACTTGGGCTCTGAACTTGTTTAGGCTACTAAAACTTCCAACGTACACAGCCTCTCCTGCTCGAGCTGCCCAAAGTTCAACACCGAAATTGCGAACGTCCAGCGATTGCTCCAACACTAAAGGTGCCAGCCCTGAAAGCTGTTGCTCGTCCTCATCTCCCACTGGTAACCTCTAAAACGAACCACAAACACTTGGGCTCTGAACTTGTTTAGGCTACTAAAACTTCCAACGTACACAGCCTCTCCTGCTCGAGCTGGCCAAAGTTCAACACCGAAATTGCGAACGTCCAGCGATTGCTCCTACACTAAAGGTGCCAGCCCTGAAAGCTCTTGCTGGTCCTCATCTCCCACTGGTAACCTCTAAAACGAACCACTAACACTTGGGCTCTGAACTTGTTTAGGCTACTAAAACTTCCAACGTACACAGCCTTTCCTGCTCAATCTGGACAGAGTTCAACACCGAAATTGCAAACGTCCAGCGATTGCTCCTACACTAAAGGTGCCAGACCTGAAAGCTCTTGCTGGTCCTCATCTCCCACTGGTAACCTCTAAAACGAACCACAAACACTTGGGCTCTGAACTTGTTTAGGCTACTAAAACTTCCAACGTACACAGCCTCTCCTGCTCGAGCTGGCCAGAGTTCAACACCGAAATTGCGAACGTCCAGCGATTGCTCCTACACTAAAGGTGCCAGCCCTGAAAGCTGTTGCTGGTCCTCATCTCCCACTGGTAACCTCTAAAACGAACCACAAACACTTGGGCTCTGAACTTGTTTAGGCTACTAAAACTTCCAACGTACACAGCCTCTCCTGCTCGAGCTGCCCAAAGTTCAACACCGAAATTGCGAACGTCCAGCGATTGGTCCTGCACTAAAGGTGCCAGCCCTGAAAGCTCTTGCTGGTCCTCATCTCCCACTGGTAACCTCTAAAACGAACCACAAACTCTTGGGCTCTGAACTTGTTTAGGCTACTAAAACTTCCAACGTACACAGCCTCTCCTGCTCGAGCTGCCCAAAGTTCAACACCGAAATTGCGAACGTCCAGCGATTGCTCCTACACTAAAGGTGCCAGCCCTGAATGCTGTTGCTGGTCCTCATCTCCCACTGGTAACCTCGAAAACGAACCACAAACACTTGGCCTCTGAACTTGTTTAGGCTACTAAAACTTCCAACGTACACAGCCTCTCCTGCTCGAGCTGGCCAAAGTTCAACACCGAAATTGCGAACGTCCAGCGATTGCTCCAACACTAAAGGTGCCAGCCCTGAAAGCTGTTGCTGGTCCTCATCTC
Source organism: Gavia stellata (assembly GCF_030936135.1). NCBI lineage: Eukaryota > Metazoa > Chordata > Aves > Gaviiformes > Gaviidae > Gavia > Gavia stellata. Next base: position 49,197 of record NW_026776333.1, on the reverse strand, counting down.
CCACTGGTAACCTCTAAAACGAACCACAAACACTTGGGCTCTGAACTTGTTTAGGCTACTAAAACTTCCAACGTACACAGCCTCTCCTGCTCAATCTGGCCAGAGTTCAACACCGAAATTGCGAACGTCCAGCGATTGCTCCTACACTAAAGGTGCCAGACCTGAAAGCTGTTGCTCGTCCTCATCTCCCACTGGTAACCTCTAAAACGAACCACAAACACTTGGGCTCCGAACTTGTTTAGGCTACTAAAACTTCCAACGTACACAGCCTCTCCTGCTCGAGCTGGCCAAAGTTCAACACCGAAATTGCGAACGTCCAGCGATTGCTCCTGCACTAAAGGTGCCAGCCCTGAAAGCTCTTGCTGGTCCTCATCTCCCACTGGTAACCTCTAAAACGATCCACAAACACTTGGGCTCTGAACTTGTTTAGGCTACTAAAACTTCCAACGTACACAGCCTCTCCTGCTCAATCTGGCCAGAGTTCAACACCGAAATTGCGAACGTCCAGCGATTGCTCCTGCACTAAAGGTGCCAGCCCTGAATGCTGTTGCTGGTCCTCATCTCCCACTGGTAACCTCTAAAACGAACCACAAACACTTGGGCTCTGAACTTGTTTAGGCTACTAAAACTTCCAATGTACACAGCCTCTCCTGCTCGAGCTGCCCAAAGTTCAACACCGAAATTGCGAACGTCCAGCGATTGCTCCTACACTAAAGGTGCCAGCCCTGAATGCTGTTGCTGGTCCTCATCTCCCACTGGTAACCTCTAAAACGAACCACAAACACTTGGGCTCTGAACTTGTTTAGGCTACTAAAACTTCCAACGTACACATCCTCTCCTGCTCGAGCTGCCCAAAGTTCAACACCGAAATTGCGAACGTCCAGCGATTGCTCCTGCACTAAAGGTGCCAGCCCTGAATGCTGTTGCTGGTCCTCATCTCCCACTGGTAACCTCTAAAACGAACCACAAACACTTGGGCTCTGAACTTGTTTAGGCTACTAAAACTTCCAACGTACACAGCCTCTCCTGCTCGAGCTGGCCAAAGTTCAACACCGAAATTGCGAACGTCCAGCGATTGCTCCTACACTAAAGGTGCCAGCCCTGAATGCTGTTGCTGGCCCTCATCTCCCACTGGTAACCTCTAAAACGAACCACAAACACTTGGGCTCTGAACTTGTTTAGGCTACTAAAACTTCCAACGTACACAGCCTCTCCTGCTCAATCTGGCCAGAGTTCAACACCGAAATTGCGAACGTCCAGCGATTGCTCCTACACTAAAGGTGCCAGCCCTGAAAGCTCTTGCTGGTCCTCATCTCCCACTGGTAACCTCTAAAACGAACCACTAACACTTGGGCTCTGAACTTGTTTAGGCTACTAAAACTTCCAACGTACACAGCCTCTCCTGCTCAATCTGGCCAGAGTTCAACACCGAAATTGCGAACGTCCAGCGATTGCTCCTACACTAAAGGTGCCAGCCCTGAAAGCTCTTGCTGGTGCTCATCTCCCACTGGTAACCTCTAAAACGAACCACAAACACTTGGGCTCTGAACTTGTTTAGGCTACTAAAACTTCCAACGTACACAGCCTCTCCTGCTCGAGCTGGCCAGAGCTCAACACCGAAATTGCGAACGTCCAGCGATTGCTCCTGCACTAAAAGTGCCAGCCCTGAATGCTGTTGCTCGTCCTCATCTCCCACTGGTAACCTCGAAAACGAACCACTAACACTTGGGCTCTGAACTTGTTTAGGCTACTAAAACTTCCAACGTACACAGCCTCTCCTGCTCGAGCTGCCCAAAGTTCAACACCGAAATTGCGAACGTCCAGCGATTGCTCCTACACTAAAGGTGCCAGCCCTGAAAGCTCTTGCTGGTCCTCATCTCCCACTGGTAACCTCTAAAACGAACCACAAACACTTGGGCTCTGAACTTGTTTAGGCTACTAAAACTTCCAACGTACACAGCCTCTCCTGCTCAATCTGGCCAGAGTTCAACACCGAAATTGCGAACGTCCAGCGATTGCTCCTACACTAAAGGTGCCAGCCCTGAAAGCTCTTGCTGGTCCTCATCTCCCACTGGTAACCTCGAAAACGAACCACAAACACTTGGGCTCTGAACTTGTTTAGGCTACTAAAACTTCCAACGTACACAGCCTCTCCTGCTCGAGCTGGCCAAAGTTCAACACTGAAATTGCGAACGTCCAGCGATTGCTCCTACACTAAAGGTGCCAGCCCTGAAAGCTCTTGCTGGTCCTCATCTCCCACTGGTAACCTCGAAAACGAACCACAAACACTTGGGCTCTGAACTTGTTTAGGCTACTAAAACTTCCAACGTACACAGCCTCTCCTGCTCGAGCTGGCCAAAGTTCAACACCGAAATTGCGAACGTCCAGCGATTGCTCCTACACTAAAGGTGCCAGCCCTGAAAGCTCTTGCTGGTCCTCATCTCCCACTGGTAACCTCTAAAACGAACCACTAACACTTGGGCTCTGAACTTGTTTAGGCTACTAAAACTTCCAACGTACACAGCCTTTCCTGCTCAATCTGGACAGAGTTCAACACCGAAATTGCAAACGTCCAGCGATTGCTCCTACACTAAAGGTGCCAGACCTGAAAGCTCTTGCTGGTCCTCATCTCCCACTGGTAACCTCTAAAACGAACCACAAACACTTGGGCTCTGAACTTGTTTAGGCTACTAAAACTTCCAACGTACACAGCCTCTCCTGCTCGAGCTGGCCAGAGTTCAACACCGAAATTGCGAACGTCCAGCGATTGCTCCTACACTAAAGGTGCCAGCCCTGAAAGCTCTTGCTGGTCCTCATCTCCCACTGGTAACCTCTAAAACGAACCACTAACACTTGGGCTCTGAACTTGTTTAGGCTACTAAAACTTCCAACGTACACAGCCTCTCCTGCTCGAGCTGCCCAAAGTTCAACACCGAAATTGCGAACGTCCAGCGATTGCTCCTACACTAAAGGTGCCAGCCCTGAAAGCTGTTGCTGGTCCTCATCTCCCACTGGTAACCTCGAAAACGAACCACAAACACTTGGGCTCCGAACTTGTTTAGGCTACTAAAACTTCCAACGTACACAGCCTCTCCTGCTCGAGCTGCCCAAAGTTCAACACCGAAATTGCGAACGTCCAGCGATTGCTCCTGCACTAAAGGTGCCAGCCCTGAAAGCTCTTGCTGGTCCTCATTTCCCACTGGTAACCTCTAAAACGAACCACAAACACTTGGGCTCTGAACTTGTTTAGGCTACTAAAACTTCCAACGTACACAGCCTCTCCTGCTCAATCTGGCCAGAGCTCAACACCGAAATTGCGAACGTCCAGCGATTGCTCCTACACTAAAGGTGCCAGCCCTGAAAGCTCTTGCTGGTCCTCATCTCCCACTGGTAACCTCTAAAACGAACCACTAACACTTGGGCTCTGAACTTGTTTAGGCTACTAAAACTTCCAACGTACACAGCCTCTCCTGCTCAATCTGGCCAGAGCTCAACACCGAAATTGCGAACAGTCCAGCGATTGTTCCTGCACTAAAGGTGCCAGCCCTGAATGCTGTTGCTGGTCCTCATCTCCCACTGGTAACCTCTAAAACGAACCACAAACACTTGGGCTCTGAACTTGTTTAGGCTACTAAAACTTCCAACGTACACAGCCTCTCCTGCTCGAGCTGCCCAAAGTTCAACACCGAAATTGCGAACGTCCAGCGATTGCTCCTACACTAAAGGTGCCAGCCCTGAATGCTGTTGCTGGTCCTCATCTCCCACTGGTAACCTCGAAAACGAACACACAAACACTTGGCCTCTGAACTTGTTTAGGCTACTAAAACTTCCAACGTACACAGCCTCTCCTGCTCGAGCTGGCCAAAGTTCAACACCGAAATTGCGAACGTCCAGCGATTGCTCCTACACTAAAGGTGCCAGCCCTGAATGCTGTTGCTCGTCCTCATCTCCCACTGGTAACCTCTAAAATGAACCACAAACACTTGGGCTCTGAACTTGTTTAGGCTACTAAAACTTCCAACGTACACAGCCTCTCCTGCTCGAGCTGGCCAAAGTTCAACACCGAAATTGCGAACGTCCAGCGATTGCTCCTACACTAAAGGTGCCAGCCCTGAAAGCTCTTGCTGGTCCTCATCTCCCACTGGTAACCTCTTAAAACGAACCACAAACACTTGGGCTCTGAACTTGTTTAGGCTACTAAAACTTCCAACGTACACAGCCTCTCCTGCTCAATCTGGCCACAGCTCAACACCGAAATTGCGAACGTCCAGCGATTGCTCCTGCACTAAAGGTGCCAGCCCTGAATGCTGTTGCTGGTCCTCATCTCCCACTGGTAACCTCGAAAACGAACCACAAACACTTGGGCTCTGAACTTGTTTAGGCTACTAAAACTTCCAACGTACACAGCCTCTCCTGCTACAACTGGCCAGAGCTCAACACCGAAATTGCGAACGTCCAGCGATTGCTCCAACACTAAAGGTGCCAGCCCTGAAAGCTCTTGCTGGTCCTCATCTCCCACTGGTAACCTCTAAAACGAACCACTAACACTTGGGCTCTGAACTTGTTTAGGCTACTAAAACTTCCAACGTACACAGCCTCTCCTGCTCAATCTGGCCAGAGTTCAACACCGAAATTGCGAACGTCCAGCGATTGCTCCTACACTAAAGGTGCCAGACCTGAAAGCTCTTGCTGGTCCTCATCTCCCACTGGTAACCTCTAAAACGAACCACTAACACTTGGGCTCTGAACTTGTTTAGGCTACTAAAACTTCCAACGTACACAGCCTCTCCTGCTCGAGCTGGCCAGAGCTCAACACCGAAATTGCGAACGTCCAGCGATTGCTCCTGCACTAAAGGTGCCAGCCCTGAAAGCTGTTGCTGGTCCTCATCTCCCACTGGTAACCTCGAAAACGAACCACAAACACTTGGGCTCTGAACTTGTTTAGGCTACTAAAACTTCCAACGTACACAGCCTCTCCTGCTCGAGCTGGCCAAAGTTCAACACCGAAATTGCGAACGTCCAGCGATTGCTCCTACACTAAAGGTGCCAGCCCTGAAAGCTGTTGCTCGTCCTCATCTCCCACTGGTAACCTCTAAAACAAACCACAAACACTTGGGCTCCGAACTTGTTTAGGCTACTAAAACTTCCAACGTACACAGCCTCTCCTGCTCGAGCTGGCCAAAGTTCAACACCGAAATTGCGAACGTCCAGCGATTGCTCCTGCACTAAAGGTGCCAGCCCTGAAAGCTCTTGCTGGTCCTCATCTCCCACTGGTAACCTCTAAAACGATCCACAAACACTTGGGCTCTGAACTTGTTTAGGCTACTAAAACTTCCAACGTACACAGCCTCTCCTGCTCAATCTGGCCAGAGTTCAACACCGAAATTGCGAACGTCCAGCGATTGCTCCTGCACTAAAGGTGCCAGCCCTGAATGCTGTTGCTGGTCCTCATCTCCCACTGGTAACCTCTAAAACGAACCACAAACACTTGGGCTCTGAACTTGTTTAGGCTACTAAAACTTCCAATGTACACAGCCTCTCCTGCTCGAGCTGCCCAAAGTTCAACACCGAAATTGCGAACGTCCAGCGATTGCTCCTACACTAAAGGTGCCAGCCCTGAATGCTGTTGCTCGTCCTCATCTCCCACTGGTAACCTCTAAAACGAACCACAAACACTTGGGCTCTGAACTTGTTTAGGCTACTAAAACTTCCAACGTACACAGCCTCTCCTGCTCGAGCTGCCCAAAGTTCAACACCGAAATTGCGAACGTCCAGCGATTGCTCCTACACTAAAGGTGCCAGCCCTGAAAGCTCTTGCTGGTCCTCATCTCCCACTGGTAACCTCTAAAACGAACCACAAACACTTGGGCTCTGAACCTTGTTTAGGCTACTAAAACTTCCAACGTACACAGCCTCTCCTGCTCAATCTGGCCACAGTTCAACACCGAAATTGCGAACGTCCAGCGATTGCTCCTGCACTAAAGGTGCCAGCCCTGAATGCTGTTGCTGGTCCTCATCTCCCACTGGTAACCTCTAAAACGAACCACAAACACTTGGGCTCTGAACTTGTTTAGGCTACTAAAACTTCCAACGTACACAGCCTCTCCTGCTACAACTGCCCAGAGTTCAACACCGAAATTGCGAACGTCCAGCGATTGCTCCTACACTAAAGGTGCCAGCCCTGAAAGCTCTTGCTGGTCCTCATCTCCCACTGGTAACCTCGAAAACGAACCACAAACACTTGGGCTCTGAACTTGTTTAGGCTACTAAAACTTCCAACGTACACAGCCTCTCCTGCTCGAGCTGGCCAAAGTTCAACACCGAAATTGCGAACGTCCAGCGATTGCTCCTACACTAAAGGTGCCAGCCCTGAAAGCTCTTGCTGGTCCTCATCTCCCACTGGTAACCTCTAAAACGAACCACAAACACTTGGGCTCTGAACTTGTTTAGGCTACTAAAACTTCCAACGTACACAGCCTCTCCTGCTCAATCTGGCCAGAGTTCAACACCGAAATTGCGAACGTCCAGCGATTGCTCCTACACTAAAGGTGCCAGCCCTGAAAGCTGTTGCTGGTCCTCATCTCCCACTGGTAACCTCTAAAACGAACCACAAACACTTGGGCTCTGAACTTGTTTAGGCTACTAAAACTTCCAACGTACACAGCCTCTCCTGCTCGAGCTGGCCAAAGTTCAACACCGAAATTGCGAACGTCCAGCGATTGCTCCTACACTAAAGGTGCCAGCCCTGAAAGCTCTTGCTGGTCCTCATCTCCCACTGGTAACCTCTAAAACGAACCACAAACACTTGGGCTCTGAACTTGTTTAGGCTACTAAAACTTCCAACGTACACAGCCTCTCCTGCTCGAGCTGGCCAGAGTTCAACACCGAAATTGCGAACGTCCAGCGATTGCTCCTACACTAAAGGTGCCAGCCCTGAAAGCTGTTGCTGGTCCTCATCTCCCACTGGTAACCTCTAAAACGAACCACAAACACTTGGGCTCTGAACTTGTTTAGGCTACTAAAACTTCCAACGTACACAGCCTCTCCTGCTCGAGCTGCCCAAAGTTCAACACCGAAATTGCGAACGTCCAGCGATTGCTCCTGCACTAAAGGTGCCAGCCCTGAAAGCTCTTGCTGGTCCTCATCTCCCACTGGTAACCTCTAAAACGAACCACAAACACTTGGGCTCTGAACTTGTTTAGGCTACTAAAACTTCCAACGTACACAGCCTCTCCTGCTCGAGCTGCCCAAAGTTCAACACCGAAATTGCGAACGTCCAGCGATTGCTCCTGCACTAAAGGTGCCAGCCCTGAATGCTGTTGCTGGTCCTCATCTCCCACTGGTAACCTCTAAAACGAACCACAAACACTTGGGCTCTGAACTTGTTTAGGCTACTAAAACTTCCAACGTACACAGCCTCTCCTGCTCGAGCTGGCCAAAGTTCAACACCGAAATTGCGAACGTCCAGCGATTGCTCCTACACTAAAGGTGCCAGCCCTGAATGCTGTTGCTCGTCCTCATCTCCCACTGGTAACCTCTAAAACGAACCACAAACACTTGGGCTCTGAACTTGTTTAGGCTACTAAAACTTCCAACGTACACAGCCTCTCCTGCTCAATCTGGCCAGAGTTCAACACCGAAATTGCGAACGTCCAGCGATTGCTCCTACACTAAAGGTGCCAGCCCTGAAAGCTGTTGCTGGTCCTCATCTCCCACTGGTAACCTCTAAAACGAACCACAAACACTTGGGCTCTGAACTTGTTTAGGCTACTAAAACTTCCAACGTACACAGCCTCTCCTGCTCAATCTGGCCAGAGTTCAACACCGAAATTGCGAACGTCCAGCGATTGCTCCTACACTAAAGGTGCCAGCCCTGAAAGCTCTTGCTGGTCCTCATCTCCCACTGGTAACCTCTAAAACGAACCACAAACACTTGGGCTCTGAACTTGTTTAGGCTACTAAAACTTCCAACGTACACAGCCTCTCCTGCTCAATCTGGCCAGAGTTCAACACCGAAATTGCGAACGTCCAGCGATTGCTCCTGCACTAAAGGTGCCAGCCCTGAATGCTGTTGCTGGTCCTCATCTCCCACTGGTAACCTCTAAAACGAACCACAAACACTTGGGCTCTGAACTTGTTTAGGCTACTAAAACTTCCAACGTACACAGCCTCTCCTGCTCGAGCTGCCCAAAGTTCAACACCGAAATTGCGAACGTCCAGCGATTGCTCCTACACTAAAGGTGCCAGCCCTGAATGCTGTTGCTGGTCCTCATCTCCCACTGGTAACCTCTAAAACGAACCACAAACACTTGGGCTCTGAACTTGTTTAGGCTACTAAAACTTCCAACGTACACAGCCTCTCCTGCTCGAGCTGGCCAAAGTTCAACACCGAAATTGCGAACGTCCAGCGATTGCTCCTACACTAAAGGTGCCAGCCCTGAAAGCTGTTGCTGGTCCTCATCTCCCACTGGTAACCTCTAAAACGAACCACAAACACTTGGGCTCTGAACTTGTTTAGGCTACTAAAACTTCCAACGTACACAGCCTCTCCTGCTCGAGCTGCCCAAAGTTCAACACCGAAATTGCGAACGTCCAGCGATTGCTCCTACACTAAAGGTGCCAGCCCTGAAAGCTCTTGCTGGTCCTCATCTCCCACTGGTAACCTCGAAAACGAACCACAAACACTTGGGCTCTGAACTTGTTTAGGCTACTAAAACTTCCAACGTACACAGCCTCTCCTGCTCGAGCTGGCCAAAGTTCAACACCGAAATTGCGAACGTCCAGCGATTGCTCCTACACTAAAGGTGCCAGCCCTGAAAGCTCTTGCTGGTCCTCATCTCCCACTGGTAACCTCTAAAACGAACCACTAACACTTGGGCTCTGAACTTGTTTAGGCTACTAAAACTTCCAACGTACACAGCCTTTCCTGCTCAATCTGGACAGAGTTCAACACCGAAATTGCAAACGTCCAGCGATTGCTCCTACACTAAAGGTGCCAGACCTGAAAGCTCTTGCTGGTCCTCATCTCCCACTGGTAACCTCTAAAACGAACCACAAACACTTGGGCTCTGAACTTGTTTAGGCTACTAAAACTTCCAACGTACACAGCCTCTCCTGCTCGAGCTGGCCAGAGTTCAACACCGAAATTGCGAACGTCCAGCGATTGCTCCTACACTAAAGGTGCCAGCCCTGAAAGCTCTTGCTGGTCCTCATCTCCCACTGGTAACCTCTAAAACGAACCACTAACACTTGGGCTCTGAACTTGTTTAGGCTACTAAAACTTCCAACGTACACAGCCTCTCCTGCTCGAGCTGCCCAAAGTTCAACACCGAAATTGCGAACGTCCAGCGATTGCTCCTACACTAAAGGTGCCAGCCCTGAAAGCTGTTGCTGGTCCTCATCTCCCACTGGTAACCTCGAAAACGAACCACAAACACTTGGGCTCCGAACTTGTTTAGGCTACTAAAACTTCCAACGTACACAGCCTCTCCTGCTCGAGCTGCCCAAAGTTCAACACCGAAATTGCGAACGTCCAGCGATTGCTCCTGCACTAAAGGTGCCAGCCCTGAAAGCTCTTGCTGGTCCTCATTTCCCACTGGTAACCTCTAAAACGAACCACAAACACTTGGGCTCTGAACTTGTTTAGGCTACTAAAACTTCCAACGTACACAGCCTCTCCTGCTCAATCTGGCCAGAGCTCAACACCGAAATTGCGAACGTCCAGCGATTGCTCCTACACTAAAGGTGCCAGCCCTGAAAGCTCTTGCTGGTCCTCATCTCCCACTGGTAACCTCTAAAACGAACCACTAACACTTGGGCTCTGAACTTGTTTAGGCTACTAAAACTTCCAACGTACACAGCCTCTCCTGCTCAATCTGGCCAGAGCTCAACACCGAAATTGCGAACGTCCAGCGATTGTTCCTGCACTAAAGGTGCCAGCCCTGAATGCTGTTGCTGGTCCTCATCTCCCACTGGTAACCTCTAAAACGAACCACAAACACTTGGGCTCTGAACTTGTTTAGGCTACTAAAACTTCCAACGTACACAGCCTCTCCTGCTCGAGCTGCCCAAAGTTCAACACCGAAATTGCGAACGTCCAGCGATTGCTCCTACACTAAAGGTGCCAGCCCTGAATGCTGTTGCTGGTCCTCATCTCCCACTGGTAACCTCGAAAACGAACCACAAACACTTGGCCTCTGAACTTGTTTAGGCTACTAAAACTTCCAACGTACACAGCCTCTCCTGCTCGAGCTGGCCAAAGTTCAACACCGAAATTGCGAACGTCCAGCGATTGCTCCTACACTAAAGGTGCCAGCCCTGAATGCTGTTGCTCGTCCTCATCTCCCACTGGTAACCTCTAAAATGAACCACAAACACTTGGGCTCTGAACTTGTTTAGGCTACTAAAACTTCCAACGTACACAGCCTCTCCTGCTCGAGCTGGCCAAAGTTCAACACCGAAATTGCGAACGTCCAGCGATTGCTCCTACACTAAAGGTGCCAGCCCTGAAAGCTCTTGCTGGTCCTCATCTCCCACTGGTAACCTCTAAAACGAACCACAAACACTTGGGCTCTGAACTTGTTTAGGCTACTAAAACTTCCAACGTACACAGCCTCTCCTGCTCAATCTGGCCACAGCTCAACACCGAAATTGCGAACGTCCAGCGATTGCTCCTGCACTAAAGGTGCCAGCCCTGAATGCTGTTGCTGGTCCTCATCTCCCACTGGTAACCTCGAAAACGAACCACAAACACTTGGGCTCTGAACTTGTTTAGGCTACTAAAACTTCCAACGTACACAGCCTCTCCTGCTACAACTGGCCAGAGCTCAACACCGAAATTGCGAACGTCCAGCGATTGCTCCAACACTAAAGGTGCCAGCCCTGAAAGCTCTTGCTGGTCCTCATCTCCCACTGGTAACCTCTAAAACGAACCACTAACACTTGGGCTCTGAACTTGTTTAGGCTACTAAAACTTCCAACGTACACAGCCTCTCCTGCTCAATCTGGCCAGAGTTCAACACCGAAATTGCGAACGTCCAGCGATTGCTCCTACACTAAAGGTGCCAGACCTGAAAGCTCTTGCTGGTCCTCATCTCCCACTGGTAACCTCTAAAACGAACCACTAACACTTGGGCTCTGAACTTGTTTAGGCTACTAAAACTTCCAACGTACACAGCCTCTCCTGCTCGAGCTGGCCAGAGCTCAACACCGAAATTGCGAACGTCCAGCGATTGCTCCTGCACTAAAGGTGCCAGCCCTGAAAGCTGTTGCTGGTCCTCATCTCCCACTGGTAACCTCGAAAACGAACCACAAACACTTGGGCTCTGAACTTGTTTAGGCTACTAAAACTTCCAACGTACACAGCCTCTCCTGCTCGAGCTGGCCAAAGTTCAACACCGAAATTGCGAACGTCCAGCGATTGCTCCTACACTAAAGGTGCCAGCCCTGAAAGCTGTTGCTCGTCCTCATCTCCCACTGGTAACCTCTAAAACAAACCACAAACACTTGGGCTCCGAACTTGTTTAGGCTACTAAAACTTCCAACGTACACAGCCTCTCCTGCTCGAGCTGGCCAAAGTTCAACACCGAAATTGCGAACGTCCAGCGATTGCTCCTGCACTAAAGGTGCCAGCCCTGAAAGCTCTTGCTGGTCCTCATCTCCCACTGGTAACCTCTAAAACGATCCACAAACACTTGGGCTCTGAACTTGTTTAGGCTACTAAAACTTCCAACGTACACAGCCTCTCCTGCTCAATCTGGCCAGAGTTCAACACCGAAATTGCGAACGTCCAGCGATTGCTCCTGCACTAAAGGTGCCAGCCCTGAATGCTGTTGCTGGTCCTCATCTCCCACTGGTAACCTCTAAAACGAACCACAAACACTTGGGCTCTGAACTTGTTTAGGCTACTAAAACTTCCAATGTACACAGCCTCTCCTGCTCGAGCTGCCCAAAGTTCAACACCGAAATTGCGAACGTCCAGCGATTGCTCCTACACTAAAGGTGCCAGCCCTGAATGCTGTTGCTCGTCCTCATCTCCCACTGGTAACCTCTAAAACGAACCACAAACACTTGGGCTCTGAACTTGTTTAGGCTACTAAAACTTCCAACGTACACAGCCTCTCCTGCTCGAGCTGCCCAAAGTTCAACACCGAAATTGCGAACGTCCAGCGATTGCTCCTACACTAAAGGTGCCAGCCCTGAAAGCTCTTGCTGGTCCTCATCTCCCACTGGTAACCTCTAAAACGAACCACAAACACTTGGGCTCTGAACTTGTTTAGGCTACTAAAACTTCCAACGTACACAGCCTCTCCTGCTCAATCTGGCCACAGCTCAACACCGAAATTGCGAACGTCCAGCGATTGCTCCTGCACTAAAGGTGCCAGCCCTGAATGCTGTTGCTGGTCCTCATCTCCCACTGGTAACCTCGAAAACGAACCACAAACACTTGGGCTCTGAACTTGTTTAGGCTACTAAAACTTCCAACGTACACAGCCTCTCCTGCTACAACTGGCCAGAGCTCAACACCGAAATTGCGAACGTCCAGCGATTGCTCCTACACTAAAGTTGCCAGCCCTGAAAGCTCTTGCTGGTCCTCATCTCCCACTGGTAACCTCTAAAACGAACCACTAACACTTGGGCTCTGAACTTGTTTAGGCTACTAAAACTTCCAACGTACACAGCCTCTCCTGCTCAATCTGGCCAGAGTTCAACACCGAAATTGCGAACGTCCAGCGATTGCTCCTACACTAAAGGTGCCAGACCTGAAAGCTCTTGCTGTCCTCATCTCCCACTGGTAACCTCTAAAACGAACCACTAACACTTGGGCTCTGAACTTGTTTAGGCTACTAAAACTTCCAACGTACACAGCCTCTCCTGCTCAATCTGGCCAGAGCTCAACACCGAAATTGCGAACGTCCAGCGATTGCTCCTGCACTAAAGGTGCCAGCCCTGAAAGCTGTTGCTGGTCCTCATCTCCCACTGGTAACCTCTAAAACGAACCACAAACACTTGGGCTCTGAACTTGTTTAGGCTACTAAAACTTCCAACGTACACAGCCTCTCCTGCTCGAGCTGCCCAAAGTTCAACACCGAAATTGCGAACGTCCAGCGATTGCTCCTACACTAAAGGTGCCAGCCCTGAAAGCTGTTGCTGGTCCTCATCTCCCACTGGTAACCTCTAAAACGAACCACAAACACTTGGGCTCTGAACTTGTTTAGGCTACTAAAACTTCCAACGTACACAGCCTCTCCTGCTCGAGCTGCCCAAAGTTCAACACCGAAATTGCGAACGTCCAGCGATTGCTCCTACACTAAAGGTGCCAGCCCTGAAAGCTGTTGCTCGTCCTCATCTCCCACTGGTAACCTCTAAAACGAACCACAAACACTTGGGCTCCGAACTTGTTTAGGCTACTAAAACTTCCAACGTACACAGCCTCTCCTGCTCGAGCTGGCCAAAGTTCAACACCGAAATTGCGAACGTCCAGCGATTGCTCCTGCACTAAAGGTGCCAGCCCTGAAAGCTCTTGCTGGTCCTCATCTCCCACTGGTAACCTCTAAAACGATCCACAAACACTTGGGCTCTGAACTTGTTTAGGCTACTAAAACTTCCAACGTACACAGCCTCTCCTGCTCAATCTGGCCAGAGTTCAACACCGAAATTGCGAACGTCCAGCGATTGCTCCTGCACTAAAGGTGCCAGCCCTGAATGGTGTTGCTGGTCCTCATCTCCCACTGGTAACCTCTAAAACGAACCACAAACACTTGGGCTCTGAACTTGTTTAGGCTACTAAAACTTCCAATGTACACAGCCTCTCCTGCTCGAGCTGCCCAAAGTTCAACACCGAAATTGCGAACGTCCAGCGATTGCTCCTACACTAAAGGTGCCAGCCCTGAATGCTGTTGCTCGTCCTCATCTCCCACTGGTAACCTCTAAAACGAACCACAAACACTTGGGCTCTGAACTTGTTTAGGCTACTAAAACTTCCAACGTACACAGCCTCTCCTCCTGCTCGAGCTGGCCAAAGTTCAACACCGAAATTGCGAACGTCCAGCGATTGCTCCTACACTAAAGGTGCCAGCCCTGAATGCTGTTGCTGGCCCTCATCTCCCACTGGTAACCTCGAAAACGAACCACAAACACTTGGGCTCTGAACTTGTTTAGGCTACTAAAACTTCCAACGTACACAGCCTCTCCTGCTCAATCTAGCCAGAGTTCAACACCGAAATTGCGAACGTCCAGCGATTGCTCCTACACTAAAGGTGCCAGCCCTGAAAGCTCTTGCTGGTCCTCATCTGCCACTGGTAACCTCTAAAACGAACCACTAACACTTGGGCTCTGAACTTGTTTAGGCTACTAAAACTTCCAACGTACACAGCCTCTCCTGCTCAATCTGGCCAGAGTTCAACACCGAAATTGCGAACGTCCAGCGATTGCTCCTACACTAAAGGTGCCAGCCCTGAAAGCTCTTGCTGGTGCTCATCTCCCACTGGTAACCTCTAAAACGAACCACAAACACTTGGGCTCTGAACTTGTTTAGGCTACTAAAACTTCCAACGTACACAGCCTCTCCTGCTCGAGCTGGCCAGAGCTCAACACCGAAATTGCGAACGTCCAGCGATTGCTCCTGCACTAAAAGTGCCAGCCCTGAATGCTGTTGCTCGTCCTCATCTCCCACTGGTAACCTCTAAAACGAACCACAAACACTTGGGCTCTGAACTTGTTTAGGCTACTAAAACTTCCAACGTACACAGCCTCTCCTGCTCGAGCTGGCCAAAGTTCAACACCGAAATTGCGAACGTCCAGCGATTGCTCCAACACTAAAGGTGCCAGCCCTGAAAGCTGTTGCTCGTCCTCATCTCCCACTGGTAACCTCTAAAACGAACCACAAACACTTGGGCTCTGAACTTGTTTAGGCTACGAAAACTTCCAACGTACACAGCCTCTCCTGCTCGAGCTGCCCAAAGTTCAACACCGAAATTGCGAACGTCCAGCGATTGCTCCTACACTAAAGGTGCCAGCCCTGAATGCTGTTGCTGGTCCTCATCTCCCACTGGTAACCTCTAAAACGAACCACAAACACTTGGGCTCTGAACTTGTTTAGGCTACTAAAACTTCCAACGTACACAGCCTCTCCTGCTCGAGCTGCCCAAAGTTCAACACCGAAATTGCGAACGTCCAGCGATTGCTCCTACACTAAAGGTGCCAGCCCTGAATGCTCTTGCTGGTCCTCATCTCCCACTGGTAACCTCTAAAACGAACCACTAACACTTGGGCTCTGAACTTGTTTAGGCTACTAAAACTTCCAACGTACACAGCCTCTCCTGCTCAATCTGGCCAGAGTTCAACACCGAAATTGCGAACGTCCAGCGATTGCTCCTACACTTAAGGTGCCAGCCCTGAAAGCTCTTGCTGGTGCTCATCTCCCACTGGTAACCTCTAAAACGAACCACAAACACTTGGGCTCTGAACTTGTTTAGGCTACTAAAACTTCCAACGTACACAGCCTCTCCTGCTCGAGCTGGCCAGAGCTCAACACCGAAATTGCGAACGTCCAGCGATTGCTCCTGCACTAAAAGTGCCAGCCCTGAATGCTGTTGCTCGTCCTCATCTCCCACTGGTAACCTCTAAAACGAACCACAAACACTTGGGCTCTGAACTTGTTTAGGCTACTAAAACTTCCAACGTACACAGCCTCTCCTGCTCGAGCTGCCCAAAGTTCAACACCGAAATTGCGAACGTCCAGCGATTGCTCCAACACTAAAGGTGCCAGCCCTGAAAGCTGTTGCTCGTCCTCATCTCCCACTGGTAACCTCTAAAACGAACCACAAACACTTGGGCTCTGAACTTGTTTAGGCTACGAAAACTTCCAACGTACACAGCCTCTCCTGCTCGAGCTGCCCAAAGTTCAACACCGAAATTGCGAACGTCCAGCGATTGCTCCTACACTAAAGGTGCCAGCCCTGAATGCTGTTGCTGGTCCTCATCTCCCACTGGTAACCTCTAAAACGAACCACAAACACTTGGGCTCTGAACTTGTTTAGGCTACTAAAACTTCCAACGTACACAGCCTCTCCTGCTCGAGCTGGCCAAAGTTCAACACCGAAATTGCGAACGTCCAGCGATTGCTCCTACACTAAAGGTGCCAGCCCTGAATGCTGTTGCTGGCCCTCATCTCCCACTGGTAACCTCGAAAACGAACCACAAACACTTGGGCTCTGAACTTGTTTAGGCTACTAAAACTTCCAACGTACACAGCCTCTCCTGCTCAATCTGGCCAGAGTTCAACACCGAAATTGCGAACGTCCAGCGATTGCTCCTACACTAAAGGTGCCAGCCCTGAAAGCTCTTGCTGGTCCTCATCTCCCACTGGTAACCTCTAAAACGAACCACTAACACTTGGGCTCTGAACTTGTTTAGGCTACTAAAACTTCCAACGTACACAGCCTCTCCTGCTCAATCTGGCCAGAGTTCAACACCGAAATTGCGAACGTCCAGCGATTGCTCCTACACTAAAGGTGCCAGCCCTGAAAGCTCTTGCTGGTGCTCATCTCCCACTGGTAACCTCTAAAACGAACCACAAACACTTGGGCTCTGAACTTGTTTAGGCTACTAAAACTTCCAACGTACACAGCCTCTCCTGCTCGAGCTGGCCAGAGCTCAACACCGAAATTGCGAACGTCCAGCGATTGCTCCTGCACTAAAAGTGCCAGCCCTGAATGCTGTTGCTCGTCCTCATCTCCCACTGGTAACCTCTAAAACGAACCACAAACACTTGGGCTCTGAACTTGTTTAGGCTACTAAAACTTCCAACGTACACAGCCTCTCCTGCTCGAGCTGCCCAAAGTTCAACACCGAAATTGCGAACGTCCAGCGATTGCTCCAACACTAAAGGTGCCAGCCCTGAAAGCTGTTGCTCGTCCTCATCTCCCACTGGTAACCTCGAAAACGAACCACAAACACTTGGGCTCTGAACTTGTTTAGGCTACGAAAACTTCCAACGTACACAGCCTCTCCTGCTCGAGCTGCCCAAAGTTCAACACCGAAATTGCGAACGTCCAGCGATTGCTCCTACACTAAAGGTGCCAGCCCTGAAAGCTGTTGCTGGTCCTCATCTCCCACTGGTAACCTCGAAAACGAACCACAAACACTTGGGCTCTGAACTTGTTTAGGCTACTAAAACTTCCAACGTACACAGCCTCTCCTGCTCGAGCTGGCCAAAGTTCAACACCGAAATTGCGAACGTCCAGCGATTGCTCCTACACTAAAGGTGCCAGCCCTGAAAGCTCTTGCTGGTCCTCATCTCCCACTGGTAACCTCTAAAACGAACCACAAACACTTGGGCTCTGAACTTGTTTAGGCTACTAAAACTTCCAACGTACACAGCCTCTCCTGCTCGAGCTGGTCAGAGCTCAACACCGAAATTGCGAACGTCCAGCGATTGCTCCTGCACTAAAGGTGCCAGCCCTGAAAGCTGTTGCTCGTCCTCATCTCCCATTGGTAACCTCTAAAACGAACCACAAACACTTGGGCTCTGAACTTGTTTAGGCTACTAAAACTTTCGATGTACACAGCCTCTCCTGCTCGACCTGGCCAAAGTTCAACACTGAAATTGTGAACGTCCAGCGATTGCTCCTACACTAAAGGTGCCAGCCCTGAATGCTGTTGCTGGTCCTCATCTCCCACTGGTAACCTCGAAAACGAACCACAAACACTTGGGCTCTGAACTTGTTTAGGCTACTAAAACTTCCAACGTACACAGCCTCTCCTGCTCGAGCTGGCCAAAGTTCAACACCGAAATTGCGAACGTCCAGCGATTGCTCCTACACTAAAGGTGCCAGCCCTGAAAGCTCTTGCTGGTCCTCATCTCCCACTGGTAACCTCTAAAACGAACCACAAACACTTGGGCTCTGAACTTGTTTAGGCTACTAAAACTTCCAACGTACACAGCCTCTCCTGCTCGAGCTGCCCAAAGTTCAACACCGAAATTGCGAACGTCCAGCGATTGCTCCTACACTAAAGGTGCCAGCCCTGAAAGCTCTTGCTGGTCCTCATCTCCCACTGGTAACCTCTAAAACGAACCACTAACACTTGGGCTCTGAACTTGTTTAGGCTACTAAAACTTCCAACGTACACAGCCTCTCCTGCTCAATCTGGCCAGAGTTCAACACCGAAATTGCGAACGTCCAGCGATTGCTCCTACACTAAAGGTGCCAGCCCTGAAAGCTCTTGCTGGTCCTCATCTCCCACTGGTAACCTCTCAAACGAACCACAAACACTTGGGCTCTGAACTTGTTTAGGCTACTAAAACTTCCAACGTACACAGCCTCTCCTGCTCGAGCTGGCCAGAGCTCAACACCGAAATTGCGAACGTCCAGCGATTGCTCCTGCACTAAAGGTGCCAGCCCTGAATGCTGTTGCTCGTCCTCATCTCCCACTGGTAACCTCTAAAATGAACCACAAACACTTGGGCTCTGAACTTGTTTAGGCTACTAAAACTTCCAACGTACACAGCCTCTCCTGCTCGAGCTGCCCAAAGTTCAACACCGAAATTGCGAACGTCCAGCGATTGCTCCAACACTAAAGGTGCCAGCCCTGAAAGCTGTTGCTCGTCCTCATCTCCCACTGGTAACCTCTAAAACGAACCACAAACACTTGGGCTCTGAACTTGTTTAGGCTACTAAAACTTCCAACGTACACAGCCTCTCCTGCTCGAGCTGGCCAAAGTTCAACACCGAAATTGCGAACGTCCAGCGATTGCTCCTACACTAAAGGTGCCAGCCCTGTATGCTGTTGCTGGTCCTCATCTCCCACTGGTAACCTCTAAAACGAACCACAAACACTTGGGCTCTGAACTTGTTTAGGCTACTAAAACTTCCAACGTACACAGCCTCTCCTGCTCAATCTGGCCAGAGTTCAACACCGAAATTGCGAACGTCCAGCGATTGCTCCTACACTAAAGGTGCCAGCCCTGAAAGCTCTTGCTGGTCCTCATCTCCCACTGGTAACCTCTCAAACAAACCACAAACACTTGGGCTCTGAACTTGTTTAGGCTACTAAAACTTCCAACGTACACAGCCTCTCCTGCTCGAGCTGGCCAAAGTTCAACACTGAAATTGCGAACGTCCAGCGATTGCTCCTACACTAAAGGTGCCAGCCCTGAATGCTGTTGCTGGTCCTCATCTCCCACTGGTAACCTCTAAAACGAACCACAAACACTTGGGCTCTGAACTTGTTTAGGCTACTAAAACTTCCAACGTACACAGCCTCTCCTGCTCGAGCTGCCCAAAGTTCAACACCGAAATTGCGAACGTCCAGCGATTGCTCCTACACTAAAGGTGCCAGCCCTGAAAGCTCTTGCTGGTCCTCATCTCCCACTGGTAACCTCTAAAACGAACCACTAACACTTGGGCTCTGAACTTGTTTAGGCTACTAAAACTTCCAACGTACACAGCCTCTCCTGCTCGAGCTGGCCAGAGCTCAACACCGAAATTGCGAACGTCCAGCGATTGCTCCTGCACTAAAGGTGCCAGCCCTGAATGCTGTTGCTGGTCCTCATCTCCCACTGGTAACCTCTAAAACGAACCACAAACACTTGGGCTCTGAACTTGTTTAGGCTACTAAAACTTCCAACGTACACAGCCTCTCCTGCTCGAGCTGCCCAAAGTTCAACACCGAAATTGCGAACGTCCAGCGATTGCTCCTACACTAAAGATGCCAGCCCTGAAAGCTCTTGCTGGTCCTCATCTCCCACTGGTAACCTCTAAAACCAACCACAAACACTTGGGCTCTGAACTTGTTTAGGCTACTAAAACTTCCAACGTACACAGCCTCTCCTGCTCGAGCTGGCAAAAGTTCAACACCTATATTACGAACGTCCAGCGATTGCTCCTGCACTAAAGGTGCCAGCCCTGAAAGCTGTTGCTCGTCCTCATCTCCCATTGGTAACCTCTAAAACGAACCACAAACACTTGGCCTCTGAACTTGTTTAGGCTACTAAAACTTCCAACGTACACAGCCTCTCCTGCTCAATCTGGCCAGAGTCAACACCAAAATTGCGAACGTCCAGCGATTGCTCCTACATTAAAGGTGCCAGCCCTGAAAGCTCTTGCTGGTCCTCATCTCCCACTGGTAACCTCGAAAACGAACCACAAACACTTGGGCTCTGAACTTGTTTAGGCTACTAAAACTTTCGATGTACACAGCCTCTCCTGCTCGACCTGGCCAAAGTTCAACACTGAAATTGTGAACGTCCAGCGATTGCTCCTACACTAAAGGTGCCAGCCCTGAATGCTGTTGCTGGTCCTCATCTCCCACTGGTAACCTCGAAAACGAACCACAAACACTTGGGCTCTGAACTTGTTTAGGCTACTAAAACTTCCAACGTACACAGCCTCTCCTGCTCGAGCTGCCCAAAGTTCAACACCGAAATTGCGAACGTCCAGCGATTGCTCCTACACTAAAGGTGCCAGCCCTGAATGCTGTTGCTGGTCCTCATCTCCCACTGGTAACCTCTAAAACGAACCACAAACACTTGGGCTCTGAACTTGTTTAGGCTACTAAAACTTCCAACGTACACAGCCTCTCCTGCTCGAGCTGGCCAAAGTTCAACACCGAAATTGCGAACGTCCAGCGATTGCTCCTACACTAAAGGTGCCAGCCCTGAAAGCTGTTGCTGGTCCTCATCTCCCACTGGTAACCTCTAAAACGAACCACTAACACTTGGGCTCTGAACTTGTTTAGGCTACTAAAACTTCCAACGTACACAGCCTCTCCTCCTCAATCTGGCCAGAGCTCAACACCGAAATTGCGAACGTCCAGCGATTGCTCCTACACTAAAGGTGCCAGCCCTGAATGCTGTTGCTGGTCCTCATCTCCCACTGGTAACCTCTAAAACGAACCACAAACACTTGGGCTCTGAACTTGTTTAGGCTACTAAAACTTCCAACGTACACAGCCTCTCCTGCTCGAGCTGCCCAAAGTTCAACACCGAAATTGCGAACGTCCAGCGATTGCTCCTACACTAAAGGTGCCAGCCCTGAAAGCTCTTGCTGGTCCTCATCTCCCACTGGTAACCTCTAAAACGAACCACAAACACTTGGGCTCTGAACTTGTTTAGGCTACTAAAACTTCCAACGTACACAGCCTCTCCTGCTCGAGCTGGCCAAAGTTCAACACCGAAATTGCGAACGTCCAGCGATTGCTCCTACACTAAAGGTGCCAGCCCTGAATGCTGTTGCTGGTCCTCATCTCCCACTGGTAACCTCTAAAACGAACCACAAACACTTGGGCTCTGAACTTGTTTAGGCTACTAAAACTTCCAACGTACACAGCCTCTCCTGCTACAACTGGCCAGAGCTCAACACCGAAATTGCGAACGTCCAGCGATTGCTCCTACACTAAAGGTGCCAGCCCTGAAAGCTCTTGCTGGTCCTCATCTCCCACTGGTAACCTCTAAAACGAACCACTAACACTTGGGCTCTGAACTTGTTTAGGCTACTAAAACTTCCAACGTACACAGCCTCTCCTGCTCAATCTGGCCAGAGTTCAACACCGAAATTGCGAACGTCCAGCGATTGCTCCTACACTAAAGGTGCCAGACCTGAAAGCTCTTGCTGGTCCTCATCTCCCACTGGTAACCTCTAAAACGAACCACTAACACTTGGGCTCTGAACTTGTTTAGGCTACTAAAACTTCCAACGTACACAGCCTCTCCTGCTCAATCTGGCCAGAGCTCAACACCGAAATTGCGAACGTCCAGCGATTGCTCCTGCACTAAAGGTGCCAGCCCTGAAAGCTGTTGCTGGTCCTCATCTCCCACTGGTAACCTCGAAAACGAACCACAAACACTTGGCTCTGAACTTGTTTAGGCTACTAAAACTTCCAACGTACACAGCCTCTCCTGCTCGAGCTGGCCAAAGTTCAACACCGAAATTGCGAACGTCCAGCGATTGCTCCAACACTAAAGGTGCCAGCCCTGAAAGCTGTTGCTCGTCCTCATCTCCCACTGGTAACCTCTAAAACGAACCACAAACACTTGGGCTCTGAACTTGTTTAGGCTACTAAAACTTCCAACGTACACAGCCTCTCCTGCTCGAGCTGGCCAAAGTTCAACACCGAAATTGCGAACGTCCAGCGATTGCTCCAACACTAAAGGTGCCAGCCCTGAAAGCTGTTGCTCGTCCTCATCTCCCACTGGTAACCTCGAAAACGAACCACAAACACTTGGGCTCCGAACTTGTTTAGGCTACTAAAACTTCCAACGTACACAGCCTCTCCTGCTCGAGCTGCCCAAAGTTCAACACCGAAATTGCGAACGTCCAGCGATTGCTCCTGCACTAAAGGTGCCAGCCCTGAAAGCTCTTGCTGGTCCTCATCTCCCACTGGTAACCTCTAAAACGAACCACAAACACTTGGGCTCTGAACTTGTTTAGGCTACTAAAACTTCCAACGTACACAGCCTCTCCTGCTCAATCTGGCCAGAGCTCAACACCGAAATTGCGAACGTCCAGCGATTGCTCCTACAGTAAAGGTGCCAGCCCTGAAAGCTGTTGCTGGTCCTCATCTCCCACTGGTAACCTCTAAAACGAACCACTAACACTTGGGCTCTGAACTTGTTTAGGCTACTAAAACTTCCAACGTACACAGCCTCTCCTACTCAATCTGTGCCAGAGGTCAACACCGAAATTGCGAACGTCCAGCGATTGCTCCTACACTAAAGGTGCCAGCCCTGAATGCTGTTGCTGGTCCTCATCTCCCACTGGTAACCTCTAAAACGAACCACAAACACTTGGCTCTGAACTTGTTTAGGCTACTAAAACTTCCAACGTACACAGCCTCTCCTGCTCGAGCTGCCCAAAGTTCAACACCGAAATTGCGAACGTCCAGCGATTGCTCCTACACTAAAGGTGCCAGCCCTGAAAGCTCTTGCTGGTCCTCATCTCCCACTGGTAACCTCTAAAACGAACCACAAACACTTGGGCTCTGAACTTGTTTAGGCTACTAAAACTTCCAACGTACACAGCCTCTCCTGCTCGAGCTGGCCAAAGTTCAACACCGAAATTGCGAACGTCCAGCGATTGCTCCTACACTAAAGGTGCCAGCCCTGAATGCTGTTGCTGGTCCTCATCTCCCACTGGTAACCTCTAAAACGAACCACAAACACTTGGGCTCTGAACTTGTTTAGGCTACTAAAACTTCCAACGTACACAGCCTCTCCTGCTACAACTGGCCAGAGCTCAACACCGAAATTGCGAACGTCCAGCGATTGCTCCTACACTAAAGGTGCCAGCCCTGAAAGCTCTTGCTGGTCCTCATCTCCCACTGGTAACCTCTAAAACGAACCACTAACACTTGGGCTCTGAACTTGTTTAGGCTACTAAAACTTCCAACGTACACAGCCTCTCCTGCTCAATCTGGCCAGAGTTCAACACCAAAATTGCGAACGTCCAGCGATTGCTCCTACACTAAAGGTGCCAGACCTGAAAGCTCTTGCTGGTCCTCATCTCCCACTGGTAACCTCTAAAACGAACCACTAACACTTGGGCTCTGAACTTGTTTAGGCTACTAAAACTTCCAACGTACACAGCCTCTCCTGCTCAATCTGGCCAGAGCTCAACACCGAAATTGCGAACGTCCAGCGATTGCTCCTACACTAAAGGTGCCAGCCCTGAAAGCTGTTGCTGGTCCTCATCTCCCACTGGTAACCTCTAAAACGAACCACAAACACTTGGGCTCTGAACTTGTTTAGGCTACTAAAACTTCCAACGTACACAGCCTCTCCTGCTCGAGCTGCCCAAAGTTCAACACCGAAATTGCGAACGTCCAGCGATTGCTCCTACACTAAAGGTGCCAGCCCTGAAAGCTGTTGCTGGTCCTCATCTCCCACTGGTAACCTCTAAAACGAACCACAAACACTTGGGCTCTGAACTTGTTTAGGCTACTAAAACTTCCAACGTACACAGCCTCTCCTGCTCGAGCTGGCCAAAGTTCAACACCGAAATTGCGAACGTCCAGCGATTGCTCCAACACTAAAGGTGGCAGCCCTGAAAGCTGTTGCTCGTCCTCATCTCCCACTGGTAACCTCTAAAACGAACCACAAACACTTGGGCTCCGAACTTGTTTAGGCTACTAAAACTTCCAACGTACACAGCCTCTCCTGCTCGAGCTGCCCAAAGTTCAACACCGAAATTGCGAACGTCCAGCGATTGCTCCTGCACTAAAGGTGCCAGCCCTGAAAGCTCTTGCTGGTCCTCATCTCCCACTGGTAACCTCTAAAACGAACCACAAACACTTGGGCTCTGAACTTGTTTAGGCTACTAAAACTTCCAACGTACACAGCCTCTCCTGCTCAATCTGGCCAGAGCTCAACACCGAAATTGTGAACGTCCAGCGATTGCTCCTACAGTAAAGGTGCCAGCCCTGAAAGCTCTTGCTGGTCCTCATCTCCCACTGGTAACCTCTAAAACGAACCACTAACACTTGGGCTCTGAACTTGTTTAGGCTACTAAAACTTCCAACGTACACAGCCTCTCCTGCTCAATCTGGCCAGAGCTCAACACCGAAATTGCGAACGTCCAGCGATTGCTCCTACACTAAAGGTGCCAGCCCTGAATGCTGTTGCTGGTACTCATCTCCCACTGGTAACCTCTAAAACGAACCACAAACACTTGGGCTCTGAACTTGTTTAGGCTACTAAAACTTCCAATGTACACAGCCTCTCCTGCTCGAGCTGGCCAAAGTTCAACACCGAAATTGCGAACGCCCAGCGATTGCTCCTACACTAAAGGTGCCAGCCCTGAAAGCTGTTGCTGGTCCTCATCTCCCACTGGTAACCTCTAAAACGAACCACAAACACTTGGGCTCTGAACTTGTTTAGGCTACTAAAACTTCCAACGTACACAGCCTCTCCTGCTCGAGCTGGCCAGAGCTCAACACCGAAATTGCGAACGTCCAGCGATTGCTCCTGCACTAAAGGTGCCAGCCCTGAAAGCTCTTGCTGGTCCTCATCTCCCACTGGTAACCTCGAAAACGAACCACAAACACTTGGGCTCTGAACTTGTTTAGGCTACTAAAACTTCCAACGTACACAGCCTCTCCTGCTCGAGCTGCCCAAAGTTCAACACCGAAATTGCGAACGTCCAGCGATTGCTCCTACACTAAAGGTGCCAGCCCTGAAAGCTGTTGCTCGTCCTCATCTCCCACTGGTAACCTCTAAAACGAACCACAAACACTTGGGCTCTGAACTTGTTTAGGCTACTAAAACTTCCAACGTACACAGCCTCTCCTGCTCGAGCTGTCCAAAGTTCAGCACCGAAATTGCGAACGTCCAGCGATTGCTCCTACACTAAAGGTGCCAGCCCTGAATGCTGTTGCTGGTACTCATCTCCCACTGGTAACCTCTAAAACGAACCACAAACACTTGGGCTCTGAACTTGTTTAGGCTACTAAAACTTCCAACGTACACAGCCTCTCCTGCTCAATCTGGCCAGAGTTCAACACCGAAATTGCGAACGTCCAGCGATTGCTCCTACACTAAAGGTGCCAGCCCTGAAAGCTCTTGCTGGTCCTCATCTCCCACTGGTAACCTCGAAAACGAACCACAAACACTTGGGCTCTGAACTTGTTTAGGCTACTAAAACTTCCAACATACACAGCCTCTCCTGCTCGAGCTGGCCAGAGCTCAACACCGAAATTGCGAACGTCCAGCGATTGCTCCTACACTAAAGTTGCCAGCCCTGAATGCTGTTGCTGGTCCTCATCTCCCACTGGTAACCTCTAAAACGAACCACAAACACTTGGGCTCTGAACTTGTTTAGGCTACTAAAACTTCCAACGTACACAGCCTCTCCTGCTCGAGCTGCCCAAAGGTCAACACCGAAATTGCGAACGTCCAGCGATTGCTCCTACACTACAGGTGCCAGCCCTGAATGCTGTTGCTGGTCCTCATCTCCCACTGGTAACCTCTAAAACGAACCACAAACACTTGGGCTCTGAACTTGTTTAGGCTACTAAAACTTCCAACGTACACAGCCTCTCCTTCTCAATCTGGCCAGAGTTCAACACCGAAATTGCAAACGTCCAGCGATTGCTCCTACACTAAAGGTGCCAGCCCTGAATGCTGTTGCTGGTCCTCATCTCCCACTGGTAACCTCGAAAACGAACCACAAACACTTGGGCTCTGAACTTGTTTAGGCTACTAAAACTTCCAACGTACACAGCCTCTCCTGCTCGAGCTGGCCAAAGTTCAACACCGAAATTGCGAACGTCCAGCGATTGCTCCTACACTAAAGGTGCCAGCCCTGAAAGCTCTTGCTGGTCCTCATCTCCCACTGGTAACCTCGAAAACGAACCACATACACTTGGGCTCTGAACTTGTTTAGGCTACTAAAACTTCCAACGTACACAGCCTCTCCTGCTCGAGCTGGCCAAAGTTCAACACCGAAATTGCGAACGTCCAGCGATTGCTCCTACACTAAAGGTGCCAGCCCTGAAAGCTGTTGCTCGTCCTCATCTCCCACTGGTAACCTCTCAAACGAACCACAAACACTTGGGCTCTGAACTTGTTTAGGCTACTAAAACTTCCAACGTACACAGCCTCTCCTGCTCGAGCTGGCCAAAGTTCAACACCGAAATTGCGAACGTCCAGCGATTGCTCCTACACTAAAGGTGCCAGCCCTGAAAGCTGTTGCTGGTCCTCATCTCCCACTGGTAACCTCTAAAACGAACCACAAACACTTGGGCTCTGAACTTGTTTAGGCTACTAAAACTTCCAACGTACACAGCCTCTCCTGCTCGAGCTGCCCAAAGTTCAACACCGAAATTGCGAACGTCCAGCGATTGCTCCTACACTAAAGGTGCCAGCCCTGAAAGCTGTTGCTGGTCCTCATCTCCCACTGGTAACCTCTAAAACGAACCACAAACACTTGGGCTCTGAACTTGTTTAGGCTACTAAAACTTCCAACGTACACAGCCTCTCCTGCTCGAGCTGGCCAAAGTTCAACACCGAAATTGCGAACGTCCAGCGATTGCTCCTACACTAAAGGTGCCAGCCCTGAATGCTGTTGCTGGTCCTCATCTCCCACTGGTAACCTCTAAAACGAACCACAAACACTTGGGCTCTGAACTTGTTTAGGCTACTAAAACTTCCAACGTACACAGCCTCTCCTGCTCAATCTGGCCAGAGCTCAACACCGAAATTGCGAACGTCCAGCGATTGCTCCTGCACTAAAGGTGCCAGCCCTGAAAGCTCTTGCTGGTCCTCATCTCCCACTGATAACCTCGAAAACGAACCACAAACACTTGGGCTCTGAACTTGTTTAGGCTACTAAAACTTCCAACGTACACAGCCTCTCCTGCTCGAGCTGGCCAAAGTTCAACACCGAAATTGCGAACGTCCAGCGATTGCTCCAACACTAAAGGTGCCAGCCCTGAAAGCTGTTGCTCGTCCTCATCTCCCACTGGTAACCTCTAAAACGAACCACAAACACTTGGGCTCTGAACTTGTTTAGGCTACTAAAACTTCCAACGTACACAGCCTCTCCTGCTCAATCTGGCCAGAGCTCAACACCGAAATTGCGAACGTCCAGCGATTGCTCCTACACTAAAGGTGCCAGCCCTGAAAGCTCTTGCTGGTCCTCATCTCCCACTGGTAACCTCTAAAACGAACCACTAACACTTGGGCTCTGAACTTGTTTAGGCTACTAAAACTTCCAACGTACACAGCCTCTCCTGCTCAATCTGGCCAGAGCTCAACACCGAAATTGCGAACGTCCAGCGATTGCTCCTGCACTAAAGGTGCCAGCCCTGAAAGCTGTTGCTGGTCCTCATCTCCCACTGGTAACCTCGAAAACGAACCACAAACACTTGGCCTCTGAACTTGTTTAGGCTACTAAAACTTCCAACGTACACAGCCTCTCCTGCTCGAGCTGCCCAAAGTTCAACACCGAAATTGCGAACGTCCAGCGATTGCTCCAACACTAAAGGTGCCAGCCCTGAAAGCTGTTGCTCGTCCTCATCTCCCACTGGTAACCTCTAAAACGAACCACAAACACTTGGGCTCTGAACTTGTTTAGGCTACTAAAACTTCCAACGTACACAGCCTCTCCTGCTCGAGCTGCCCAAAGTTCAACACCGAAATTGCGAACGTCCAGCGATTGCTCCTACACTAAAGGTGCCAGCCCTGAATGCTGTTGCTGGTCCTCATCTCCCACTGGTAACCTCTAAAACGAACCACAAACACTTGGGCTCTGAACTTGTTTAGGCTACTAAATCTTTCGATGTACACAGCCTCTCCTGCTCGAGCTGGCCAGAGCTCAACACCGAAATTGCGAACGTCCAGCGATTGCTCCTGCACTAAAGGTGCCAGCCCTGAAAGCTGTTGCTGGTCCTCATCTCCCACTGGTAACCTCTCAAACGAACCACAAACACTTGGGCTCTGAACTTGTTTAGGCTACTAAAACTTCCAACGTACACAGCCTCTCCTGCTCGAGCTGCCCAAAGTTCAACACCGAAATTGCAAACGTCCAGCGATTGCTCCAACACTAAAGGTGCCAGCCCTGAAAGCTGTTGCTGGTCCTCATCTCCCACTGGTAACCTCTCAAACGAACCACAAACACTTGGGCTCTGAACTTGTTTAGGCTACTAAAACTTCCAACGTACACAGCCTCTCCTGCTCGAGCTGCCCAAAGTTCAACACCGAAATTGCGAACGTCCAGCGATTGCTCCTACACTAAAGGTGCCAGCCCTGAATGCTGTTGCTGGTCCTCATCTCCCACTGGTAACCTCGAAAACGAACCACAAACACTTGGGCTCTGAACTTGTTTAGGCTACTAAAACTTCCAACGTACACAGCCTCTCCTGCTACAACTGGCCAGAGCTCAACACCGAAATTGCGAACGTCCAGCGATTGCTCCTACACTAAAGGTGCCAGCCCTGAAAGCTCTTGCTGGTCCTCATCTCCCACTGGTAACCTCTAAAACGAACCACTAACACTTGGGCTCTGAACTTGTTTAGGCTACTAAAACTTCCAACGTACACAGCCTCTCCTGCTCGAGCTGGCAAAAGTTCAACACCTATATTACGAACGTCCAGCGATTGCTCCTGCACTAAAGGTGCCAGCCCTGAAAGCTGTTGCTCGTCCTCATCTCCCATTGGTAACCTCTAAAACGAACCACAAACACTTGGGCTCTGAACTTGTTTAGGCTACTAAAACTTCCAACGTACACAGCCTCTCCTGCTCAATCTGGCCAGAGCTCAACACCGAAATTGTGAACGTCCAGCGATTGCTCCTACACTAAAGGTGCCAGCCCTGAAAGCTCTTGCTGGTCCTCATCTCCCACTGGTAACCTCGAAAACGAACCACAAACACTTGGGCTCTGAACTTGTTTAGGCTACGAAAACTTTCGATGTACACAGCCTCTCCTGCTCGACCTGGCCAAAGTTCAACACTGAAATTGTGAACGTCCAGCGATTGCTCCTACACTAAAGGTGCCAGCCCTGAATGCTGTTGCTGGTCCTCATCTCCCACTGGTAACCTCTAAAACGAACCACAAACACTTGGGCTCTGAACTTGTTTAGGCTACTAAAACTTCCAACGTACACAGCCTCTCCTGCTCGAGCTGGCCAAAGTTCAACACCGAAATTGCGAACGTCCAGCGATTGCTCCTACACTAAAGGTGCCAGCCCTGAAAGCTGTTGCTGGTCCTCATCTCCCACTGGTAACCTCTAAAACGAACCACAAACACTTGGGCTCTGAACTTGTTTAGGCTACTAAAACTTCCAACGTACACAGCCTCTCCTGCTCGAGCTGGCCAAAGTTCAACACCGAAATTGCGAACGTCCAGCGATTGCTCCTACACTAAAGGTGCCAGCCCTGAAAGCTGTTGCTGGTCCTCATCTCCCACTGGTAACCTCTAAAACGAACCACTAACACTTGGGCTCTGAACTTGTTTAGGCTACTAAAACTTCCAACGTACACAGCCTCTCCTGCTCAATCTGGCCAGAGCTCAACACCGAAATTGCGAACGTCCAGCGATTGCTCCTACACTAAAGGTGCCAGCCCTGAATGCTGCTGCTGGTCCTCATCTCCCACTGGTAACCTCTAAAACGAACCACAAACACTTGGGCTCTGAACTTGTTTAGGCTACTAAAACTTCCAACGTACACAGCCTCTCCTGCTCGAGCTGCCCAAAGTTCAACACCGAAATTGCGAACGTCCAGCGATTGCTCCTACACTAAAGGTGCCAGCCCTGAATGCTGTTGCTGGTCCTCATCTCCCACTGGTAACCTCGAAAACGAACCACAAACACTTGGGCTCTGAACTTGTTTAGGCTACTAAAACTTCCAACGTACACAGCCTCTCCTGCTACAACTGGCCAGAGCTCAACACCGAAATTGCGAACGTCCAGCGATTGCTCCTACACTAAAGGTGCCAGCCCTGAAAGCTCTTGCTGGTCCTCATCTCCCACTGGTAACCTCGAAAACGAACCACAAACACTTGGGCTCTGAACTTGTTTAGGCTACTAAAACTTCCAACGTACACAGCCTCTCCTGCTCGAGCTGGCCAAAGTTCAACACCGAAATTGCGAACGTCCAGCGATTGCTCCTACACTAAAGGTGCCAGCCCTGAATGCTGTTGCTGGTCCTCATCTCCCGCTGGTAACCTCTAAAACGAACCACAAACACTTGGGCTCTGAACTTGTTTAGGCTACTAAAACTTCCAACGTACACAGCCTCTCCTGCTCGAGCTGGCAAAAGTTCAACACCTATATTACGAACGTCCAGCGATTGCTCCTGCACTAAAGGTGCCAGCCCTGAAAGCTGTTGCTCGTCCTCATCTCCCATTGGTAACCTCTAAAACGAACCACAAACACTTGGGCTCTGAACTTGTTTAGGCTACTAAAACTTCCAACGTACACAGCCTCTCCTGCTCAATCTGGCCAGAGCTCAACACCGAAATTGCGAACGTCCAGCGATTGCTCCTACACTAAAGGTGCCAGCCCTGAAAGCTCTTGCTGGTCCTCATCTCCCACTGGTAACCTCTAAAACGAACCACAAACACTTGGGCTCTGAACTTGTTTAGGCTACTAAAACTTTCGAAGTACACAGCCTCTCCTGCTCGACCTGGCCAAAGTTCAACACTGAAATTGTGAACGTCCAGCGATTGCTCCTACACTAAAGGTGCCAGCCCTGAATGCTGTTGCTGGTCCTCATCTCCCACTGGTAACCTCTAAAACGAACCACAAACACTTGGGCTCTGAACTTGTTTAGGCTACTAAAACTTCCAACGTACACAGCCTCTCCTGCTCGAGCTGCCCAAAGTTCAACACCGAAATTGCGAACGTCCAGCGATTGCTCCTACACTAAAGGTGCCAGCCCTGAATGCTGTTGCTGGTCCTCATCTCCCACTGGTAACCTCTAAAACGAACCACAAACACTTGGGCTCTGAACTTGTTTAGGCTACTAAAACTTCCAACGTACACAGCCTCTCCTGCTACAACTGGCCAGAGCTCAACACCGAAATTGCGAACGTCCAGCGATTGCTCCTACACTAAAGGTGCCAGCCCTGAAAGCTCTTGCTGGTCCTCATCTCCCACTGGTAACCTCTAAAACGAACCACTAACACTTGGGCTCTGAACTTGTTTAGGCTACTAAAACTTCCAACGTACACAGCCTCTCCTGCTCGAGCTGGCCAAAGTTCAACACCGAAATTGCGAACGTCCAGCGATTGCTCCAACACTAAAGGTGCCAGCCCTGAAAGCTCTTGCTGGTCCTCATCTCCCACTGGTAACCTCTAAAACGAACCACAAACACTTGGGCTCCGAACTTGTTTAGGCTACTAAAACTTCCAACGTACACAGCCTCTCCTGCTCGAGCTGCCCAAAGTTCAACACCGAAATTGCGAACGTCCAGCGATTGCTCCTCCACTAAAGGTGCCAGCCCTGAAAGCTCTTGCTGGTCCTCATCTCCCACTGGTAACCTCGAAAACGAACCACTAACACTTGGGCTCTGAACTTGTTTAGGCTACTAAAACTTCCAACGTACACAGCCTCTCCTGCTCAATCTGGCCACAGCTCAACACCGAAATTGCGAACGTCCAGCGATTGCTCCTGCACTAAAGGTGCCAGCCCTGAAAGCTGTTGCTCGTCCTCATCTCCCACTGGTAACCTCGAAAACGAACCACAAACACTTGGGCTCTGAACTTGTTTAGGCTACTAAAACTTCCAACGTACACAGCCTCTCCTGCTCGAGCTGCCCAAAGTTCAACACCGAAATTGCGAACGTCCAGCGATTGCTCCTACACTAAAGGTGCCAGCCCTGAAAGCTGTTGCTCGTCCTCATCTCCCACTGGTAACCTCTAAAACGAACCACAAACACTTGGGCTCTGAACTTGTTTAGGCTACTAAAACTTCCAACGTACACAGCCTCTCCTGCTCGAGCTGGCCAAAGTTCAACACCGAAATTGCGAACGTCCAGCGATTGCTCCAACACTAAAGGTGCCAGCCCTGAAAGCTCTTGCTGGTCCTCATCTCCCACTGGTAACCTCTAAAACGAACCACAAACACTTGGGCTCCGAACTTGTTTAGGCTACTAAAACTTCCAACGTACACAGCCTCTCCTGCTCGAGCTGCCCAAAGTTCAACACCGAAATTGCGAACGTCCAGCGATTGCTCCTACACTAAAGGTGCCAGCCCTGAAAGCTCTTGCTGGTCCTCATCTCCCACTGGTAGCCTCTAAAACGAACCACAAACACTTGGGCTCTGAACTTGTTTAGGCTACTAAAACTTCCAACGTACACAGCCTCTCCTGCTCAATCTGGCCAGAGCTCAACACCGAAATTGCGAACGTCCAGCGATTGCTCCTGCACTAAAGGTGCCAGCCCTGAATGCTGTTGCTGGTCCTCATCTCCCACTGGTAACCTCTAAAACGAACCACAAACACTTGGGCTCTGAACTTGTTTAGGCTACTAAAACTTCCAACGTACACAGCCTCTCCTGCTCGAGCTGCCCAAAGTTCAACACCGAAATTGCGAACGTCCAGCGATTGCTCCTACACTAAAGGTGCCAGCCCTGAATGCTGTTGCTGGTCCTCATCTCCCACTGGTAACCTCGAAAACGAACCACAAACACTTGGCCTCTGAACTTGTTTAGGCTACTAAAACTTCCAACGTACAGAGCCTCTCCTGCTCGAGCTGCCCAAAGTTCAACACCGAAATTGCGAACGTCCAGCGATTGCTCCAACACTAAAGGTGCCAGCCCTGAAAGCTGTTGCTCGTCCTCATCTCCCACTGGTAACCTCTAAAACGAACCACAAACACTTGGGCTCTGAACTTGTTTAGGCTACTAAAACTTCCAACGTACACAGCCTCTCCTGCTACAACTGGCCAGAGCTCAACACCGAAATTGCGAACGTCCAGCGATTGCTCCTGCACTAAAGGTGCCAGCCCTGAAAGCTGTTGCTGGTCCTCATCTCCCACTGGTAACCTCGAAAACGAACCACAAACACTTGGGCTCTGAACTTGTTTAGGCTACTAAAACTTCCAACGTACACAGCCTCTCCTGCTCGAGCTGCCCAAAGTTCAACACCGAAATTGCGAACGTCCAGCGATTGCTCCTACACTAAAGGTGCCAGCCCTGAAAGCTCTTGCTGGTCCTCATCTCCCACTGGTAACCTCTAAAACAAACCACAAACACTTGGGCTCTGAACTTGTTTAGGCTACTAAAACTTCCAACGTACACAGCCTCTCCTGCTCGAGCTGGCCAAAGTTCAACACCGAAATTGCGAACGTCCAGCGATTGCTCCTACACTAAAGGTGCCAGCCCTGAAAGCTGTTGCTCGTCCTCATCTCCCACTGGTAACCTCTAAAACGAACCACAAACACTTGGGCTCTGAACTTGTTTAGGCTACTAAAACTTCCAACGTACACAGCCTCTCCTGCTCGAGCTGGCCAAAGTTCAACACCGAAATTGCGAACGTCCAGCGATTGCTCCAACACTAAAGGTGCCAGCCCTGAAAGCTGTTGCTCGTCCTCATCTCCCACTGGTAACCTCTAAAACGAACCACAAACACTTGGGCTCTGAACTTGTTTAGGCTACTAAAACTTCCAACGTACACAGCCTCTCCTGCTCGAGCTGTCCAAAGTTCAGCACCGAAATTGCGAACGTCCAGCGATTGCTCCTACACTAAAGGTGCCAGCCCTGAATGCTGTTGCTGGTCCTCATCTCCCACTGGTAACCTCTAAAACGAACCACAAACACTTGGGCTCTGAACTTGTTTAGGCTACTAAAACTTCCAACGTACACAGCCTCTCCTGCTCGAGCTGGCCAAAGTTCAACACCTATATTACAAACGTCCAGCGATTGCTCCTGCACTAAAGGTGCCAGCCCTGAAAGCTCTTGCTGGTCCTCATCTCCCACTGGTAACCTCGAAAACGAACCACAAACACTTGGGCTCTGAACTTGTTTAGGCTACTAAAACTTCCAACATACACAGCCTCTCCTGCTCGAGCTGCCCAAAGTTCAACACCGAAATTGCGAACGTCCAGCGATTGCTCCTACACTAAAGGTGCCAGCCCTGAATGCTGTTGCTGGTCCTCATCTCCCACTGGTAACCTCTAAAACGAACCACAAACACTTGGGCTCTGAACTTGTTTAGGCTACTAAAACTTCCAACGTACACAGCCTCTCCTGCTCGAGCTGCCCAAAGTTCAACACCGAAATTGCGAACGTCCAGCGATTGCTCCTACACTAAAGGTGCCAGCCCTGAAAGCTGTTGCTGGTCCTCATCTCCCACTGGTAACCTCTAAAACGAACCACAAACACTTGGGCTCTGAACTTGTTTAGGCTACTAAAACTTCCAACGTACACAGCCTCTCCTGCTCGAGCTGGCCAAAGTTCAACACCGAAATTGCGAACGTCCAGCGATTGCTCCTACACTAAAGGTGCCAGCCCTGAATGGTGTTGCTGGTCCTCATCTCCCACTGGTAACCTCTAAAACGAACCACAAACACTTGGGCTCTGAACTTGTTTAGGCTACTAAAACTTCCAACGTACACAGCCTCTCCTGCTCAATCTGGCCAGAGCTCAACACCGAAATTGCGAACGTCCAGCGATTGCTCCTGCACTAAAGGTGCCAGCCCTGAAAGCTGTTGCTGGTCCTCATCTCCCACTGGTAACCTCGAAAACGAACCACAAACACTTGGGCTCTGAACTTGTTTAGGCTACTAAAACTTCCAACGTACACAGCCTCTCCTGCTCGAGCTGGCCAAAGTTCAACACCGAAATTGCGAACGTCCAGCGATTGCTCCTACACTAAAGGTGCCAGCCCTGAAAGCTCTTGCTGGTCCTCATCTCCCACTGGTAACCTCGAAAACGAACCACAAACACTTGGGCTCTGAACTTGTTTAGGCTACTAAAACTTCCAACGTACACAGCCTCTCCTGCTCGAGCTGGCCAAAGTTCAACACCGAAATTGCGAACGTCCAGCGATTGCTCCTACACTAAAGGTGCCAGCCCTGAATGCTGTTGCTGGTCCTCATCTCCCACTGGTAACCTCTAAAACGAACCACAAACACTTGGGCTCTGAACTTGTTTAGGCTACTAAAACTTCCAACGTACACAGCCTCTCCTGCTACAACTGGCCAGAGCTCAACACCGAAATTGCGAACGTCCAGCGATTGCTCCTACACTAAAGGTGCCAGCCCTGAAAGCTCTTGCTGGTCCTCATCTCCCACTGGTAACCTCTAAAACGAACCACAAACACTTGGGCTCTGAACTTGTTTAGGCTACTAAAACTTCCAACGTACACAGCCTCTCCTGCTCAATCTGGCCAGAGTTCAACACCGAAATTGCGAACGTCCAGCGATTGCTCCTACACTAAAGGTGCCAGCCCTGAAAGCTCTTGCTGGTCCTCATCTCCCACTGGTAACCTCTAAAACGAACCACAAACACTTGGGCTCTGAACTTGTTTAGGCTACTAAAACTTCCAACGTACACAGCCTCTCCTGCTCAATCTGGCCAGAGCTCAACACCGAAATTGCGAACGTCCAGCGATTGCTCCTACACTAAAGGTGCCAGCCCTGAAAGCTCTTGCTGGTGCTCATCTCCCACTGGTAACCTCTAAAACGAACCACAAACACTTGGGCTCTGAACTTGTTTAGGCTACTAAAACTTCCAACGTACACAGCCTCTCCTGCTCAATCTGGCCAGAGCTCAACACCGAAATTGCGAATGTCCAGCGATTGCTCCTACACTAAAGGTGCCAGCCCTGAATGC
The DNA here is from genome assembly GCF_030936135.1 of Gavia stellata. Classification (NCBI taxonomy): domain Eukaryota; kingdom Metazoa; phylum Chordata; class Aves; order Gaviiformes; family Gaviidae; genus Gavia; species Gavia stellata. The sequence continues at coordinate 12,928 of NW_026776333.1, read as the reverse complement.
TGTTGCTGGTCCTCATCTCCCACTGGTAACCTCGAAAACGAACCACTAACACTTGGGCTCTGAACTTGTTTAGGCTACTAAAACTTCCAATGTACACAGCCTCTCCTGCTCGAGCTGCCCAAAGTTCAACACTGAAATTGCGAACGTCCAGCGATTGCTCCTACACTAAAGGTGCCAGCCCTGAATGCTGTTGCTGGTCCTCATCTCCCACTGGTAACCTCGAAAACGAACCACAAACACTTGGGCTCTGAACTTGTTTAGGCTACTAAAACTTCCAACGTACACAGCCTCTCCTGCTCGAGCTGCCCAAAGTTCAACACCGAAATTGCGAACGTCCAGCGATTGCTCCTACACTAAAGGTGCCAGCCCTGAAAGCTCTTGCTGGTCCTCATCTCCCACTGGTAACCTCGAAAACGAACCACAAACACTTGGGCTCTGAACTTGTTTAGGCTACTAAAACTTCCAACGTACACAGCCTCTCCTGCTCGAGCTGCCCAAAGTTCAACACCGAAATTGCGAACGTCCAGCGATTGCTCCAACACTAAAGGTGCCAGCCCTGAAAGCTGTTGCTCGTCCTCATCTCCCACTGGTAACCTCTAAAACGAACCACAAACACTTGGGCTCTGAACTTGTTTAGGCTACTAAAACTTCCAAAGTACACAGCCTCTCCTGCTCGAGCTGGCCAGAGTTCAACACCGAAATTGCGAACGTCCAGCGATTGCTCCTACACTAAAGGTGCCAGCCCTGAAAGCTCTTGCTGGTGCTCATCTCCCACTGGTAACCTCTAAAACGAACCACAAACACTTGGGCTCTGAACTTGTTTAGGCTACTAAAACTTCCAACGTACACAGCCTCTCCTGCTCGAGCTGGCCAAAGTTCAACACCGAAATTGCGAACGTCCAGCGATTGCTCCTACACTAAAGGTGCCAGCCCTGAATGCTGTTGCTGGTCCTCATCTCCCACTGGTAACCTCGAAAACGAACCACAAACACTTGGCCTCTGAACTTGTTTAGGCTACTAAAACTTCCAACGTACACAGCCTCTCCTGCTCGAGCTGCCCAAAGTTCAACACCGAAATTGCGAACGTCCAGCGATTGCTCCTACACTAAAGGTGCCAGCCCTGAAAGCTGTTGCTCGTCCTCATCTCCCACTGGTAACCTCTAAAACGAACCACAAACACTTGGGCTCTGAACTTGTTTAGGCTACTAAAACTTCCAACGTACACAGCCTCTCCTGCTCGAGCTGCCCAAAGTTCAACACCGAAATTGCGAACGTCCAGCGATTGCTCCAACACTAAAGGTGCCAGCCCTGAAAGCTGTTGCTGGTCCTCATCTCCCACTGGTAACCTCTAAAACGAACCACAAACACTTGGGCTCTGAACTTGTTTAGGCTACTAAAACTTCCAACGTACACAGCCTCTCCTGCTCGAGCTGTCCAAAGTTCAACACCGAAATTGCGAACGTCCAGCGATTGCTCCTACACTAAAGGTGCCAGCCCTGAAAGCTGTTGCTGGTCCTCATCTCCCACTGGTAACCTCTAAAACGAACCACAAACACTTGGGCTCTGAACTTGTTTAGGCTACTAAAACTTCCAACGTACACAGCCTCTCCTGCTCGAGCTGGCCAAAGTTCAACACCTATATTACAAACGTCCAGCGATTGCTCCTGCACTAAAGGTGCCAGCCCTGAAAGCTCTTGCTGGTCCTCATCTCCCACTGGTAACCTCTAAAACGAACCACAAACACTTGGGCTCTGAACTTGTTTAGGCTACTAAAACTTCCAACATACACAGCCTCTCCTGCTCGAGCTGCCCAAAGTTCAACACCGAAATTGCGAACGTCCAGCGATTGCTCCTACACTAAAGGTGCCAGCCCTGAATGCTGTTGCTGGTCCTCATCTCCCACTGGTAACCTCTAAAACGAACCACAAACACTTGGGCTCTGAACTTGTTTAGGCTACTAAAACTTCCAACGTACACAGCCTCTCCTGCTCGAGCTGCCCAAAGTTCAACACCGAAATTGCGAACGTCCAGCGATTGCTCCTACACTAAAGGTGCCAGCCCTGAAAGCTGTTGCTCGTCCTCATCTCCCACTGGTAACCTCTAAAACGAACCACAAACACTTGGGCTCTGAACTTGTTTAGGCTACTAAAACTTCCAACGTACACAGCCTCTCCTGCTCGAGCTGGCCAAAGTTCAACACCGAAATTGCGAACGTCCAGCGATTGCTCCTACACTAAAGGTGCCAGCCCTGAATGGTGTTGCTGGTCCTCATCTCCCACTGGTAACCTCTAAAACGAACCACAAACACTTGGGCTCTGAACTTGTTTAGGCTACTAAAACTTCCAACGTACACAGCCTCTCCTGCTCAATCTGGCCAGAGCTCAACACCGAAATTGCGAACGTCCAGCGATTGCTCCTACACTAAAGGTGCCAGCCCTGAAAGCTCTTGCTGGTCCTCATCTCCCACTGGTAACCTCTAAAACGAACCACAAACACTTGGGCTCTGAACTTGTTTAGGCTACTAAAACTTTCGAAGTACACAGCCTCTCCTGCTCGACCTGGCCAAAGTTCAACACTGAAATTGTGAACGTCCAGCGATTGCTCCTACACTAAAGGTGCCAGCCCTGAATGCTGTTGCTGGTCCTCATCTCCCACTGGTAACCTCTAAAACGAACCACAAACACTTGGGCTCTGAACTTGTTTAGGCTACTAAAACTTCCAACGTACACAGCCTCTCCTGCTCGAGCTGCCCAAAGTTCAACACCGAAATTGCGAACGTCCAGCGATTGCTCCTACACTAAAGGTGCCAGCCCTGAATGCTGTTGCTGGTCCTCATCTCCCACTGGTAACCTCTAAAACGAACCACAAACACTTGGGCTCTGAACTTGTTTAGGCTACTAAAACTTCCAACGTACACAGCCTCTCCTGCTACAACTGGCCAGAGCTCAACACCGAAATTGCGAACGTCCAGCGATTGCTCCTACACTAAAGGTGCCAGCCCTGAAAGCTCTTGCTGGTCCTCATCTCCCACTGGTAACCTCTAAAACGAACCACTAACACTTGGGCTCTGAACTTGTTTAGGCTACTAAAACTTCCAACGTACACAGCCTCTCCTGCTCGAGCTGGCCAAAGTTCAACACCGAAATTGCGAACGTCCAGCGATTGCTCCAACACTAAAGGTGCCAGCCCTGAAAGCTCTTGCTGGTCCTCATCTCCCACTGGTAACCTCTAAAACGAACCACAAACACTTGGGCTCCGAACTTGTTTAGGCTACTAAAACTTCCAACGTACACAGCCTCTCCTGCTCGAGCTGCCCAAAGTTCAACACCGAAATTGCGAACGTCCAGCGATTGCTCCTCCACTAAAGGTGCCAGCCCTGAAAGCTCTTGCTGGTCCTCATCTCCCACTGGTAACCTCGAAAACGAACCACTAACACTTGGGCTCTGAACTTGTTTAGGCTACTAAAACTTCCAACGTACACAGCCTCTCCTGCTCAATCTGGCCACAGCTCAACACCGAAATTGCGAACGTCCAGCGATTGCTCCTGCACTAAAGGTGCCAGCCCTGAAAGCTGTTGCTCGTCCTCATCTCCCACTGGTAACCTCGAAAACGAACCACAAACACTTGGGCTCTGAACTTGTTTAGGCTACTAAAACTTCCAACGTACACAGCCTCTCCTGCTCGAGCTGCCCAAAGTTCAACACCGAAATTGCGAACGTCCAGCGATTGCTCCTACACTAAAGGTGCCAGCCCTGAAAGCTGTTGCTCGTCCTCATCTCCCACTGGTAACCTCTAAAACGAACCACAAACACTTGGGCTCTGAACTTGTTTAGGCTACTAAAACTTCCAACGTACACAGCCTCTCCTGCTCGAGCTGGCCAAAGTTCAACACCGAAATTGCGAACGTCCAGCGATTGCTCCAACACTAAAGGTGCCAGCCCTGAAAGCTCTTGCTGGTCCTCATCTCCCACTGGTAACCTCTAAAACGAACCACAAACACTTGGGCTCCGAACTTGTTTAGGCTACTAAAACTTCCAACGTACACAGCCTCTCCTGCTCGAGCTGCCCAAAGTTCAACACCGAAATTGCGAACGTCCAGCGATTGCTCCTACACTAAAGGTGCCAGCCCTGAAAGCTCTTGCTGGTCCTCATCTCCCACTGGTAGCCTCTAAAACGAACCACAAACACTTGGGCTCTGAACTTGTTTAGGCTACTAAAACTTCCAACGTACACAGCCTCTCCTGCTCAATCTGGCCAGAGCTCAACACCGAAATTGCGAACGTCCAGCGATTGCTCCTGCACTAAAGGTGCCAGCCCTGAATGCTGTTGCTGGTCCTCATCTCCCACTGGTAACCTCTAAAACGAACCACAAACACTTGGGCTCTGAACTTGTTTAGGCTACTAAAACTTCCAACGTACACAGCCTCTCCTGCTCGAGCTGCCCAAAGTTCAACACCGAAATTGCGAACGTCCAGCGATTGCTCCTACACTAAAGGTGCCAGCCCTGAATGCTGTTGCTGGTCCTCATCTCCCACTGGTAACCTCGAAAACGAACCACAAACACTTGGCCTCTGAACTTGTTTAGGCTACTAAAACTTCCAACGTACAGAGCCTCTCCTGCTCGAGCTGCCCAAAGTTCAACACCGAAATTGCGAACGTCCAGCGATTGCTCCAACACTAAAGGTGCCAGCCCTGAAAGCTGTTGCTCGTCCTCATCTCCCACTGGTAACCTCTAAAACGAACCACAAACACTTGGGCTCTGAACTTGTTTAGGCTACTAAAACTTCCAACGTACACAGCCTCTCCTGCTACAACTGGCCAGAGCTCAACACCGAAATTGCGAACGTCCAGCGATTGCTCCTGCACTAAAGGTGCCAGCCCTGAAAGCTGTTGCTGGTCCTCATCTCCCACTGGTAACCTCGAAAACGAACCACAAACACTTGGGCTCTGAACTTGTTTAGGCTACTAAAACTTCCAACGTACACAGCCTCTCCTGCTCGAGCTGCCCAAAGTTCAACACCGAAATTGCGAACGTCCAGCGATTGCTCCTACACTAAAGGTGCCAGCCCTGAAAGCTCTTGCTGGTCCTCATCTCCCACTGGTAACCTCTAAAACAAACCACAAACACTTGGGCTCTGAACTTGTTTAGGCTACTAAAACTTCCAACGTACACAGCCTCTCCTGCTCGAGCTGGCCAAAGTTCAACACCGAAATTGCGAACGTCCAGCGATTGCTCCTACACTAAAGGTGCCAGCCCTGAAAGCTGTTGCTCGTCCTCATCTCCCACTGGTAACCTCTAAAACGAACCACAAACACTTGGGCTCTGAACTTGTTTAGGCTACTAAAACTTCCAACGTACACAGCCTCTCCTGCTCGAGCTGGCCAAAGTTCAACACCGAAATTGCGAACGTCCAGCGATTGCTCCAACACTAAAGGTGCCAGCCCTGAAAGCTGTTGCTCGTCCTCATCTCCCACTGGTAACCTCTAAAACGAACCACAAACACTTGGGCTCTGAACTTGTTTAGGCTACTAAAACTTCCAACGTACACAGCCTCTCCTGCTCGAGCTGTCCAAAGTTCAGCACCGAAATTGCGAACGTCCAGCGATTGCTCCTACACTAAAGGTGCCAGCCCTGAATGCTGTTGCTGGTCCTCATCTCCCACTGGTAACCTCTAAAACGAACCACAAACACTTGGGCTCTGAACTTGTTTAGGCTACTAAAACTTCCAACGTACACAGCCTCTCCTGCTCGAGCTGGCCAAAGTTCAACACCTATATTACAAACGTCCAGCGATTGCTCCTGCACTAAAGGTGCCAGCCCTGAAAGCTCTTGCTGGTCCTCATCTCCCACTGGTAACCTCGAAAACGAACCACAAACACTTGGGCTCTGAACTTGTTTAGGCTACTAAAACTTCCAACATACACAGCCTCTCCTGCTCGAGCTGCCCAAAGTTCAACACCGAAATTGCGAACGTCCAGCGATTGCTCCTACACTAAAGGTGCCAGCCCTGAATGCTGTTGCTGGTCCTCATCTCCCACTGGTAACCTCTAAAACGAACCACAAACACTTGGGCTCTGAACTTGTTTAGGCTACTAAAACTTCCAACGTACACAGCCTCTCCTGCTCGAGCTGCCCAAAGTTCAACACCGAAATTGCGAACGTCCAGCGATTGCTCCTACACTAAAGGTGCCAGCCCTGAAAGCTGTTGCTGGTCCTCATCTCCCACTGGTAACCTCTAAAACGAACCACAAACACTTGGGCTCTGAACTTGTTTAGGCTACTAAAACTTCCAACGTACACAGCCTCTCCTGCTCGAGCTGGCCAAAGTTCAACACCGAAATTGCGAACGTCCAGCGATTGCTCCTACACTAAAGGTGCCAGCCCTGAATGGTGTTGCTGGTCCTCATCTCCCACTGGTAACCTCTAAAACGAACCACAAACACTTGGGCTCTGAACTTGTTTAGGCTACTAAAACTTCCAACGTACACAGCCTCTCCTGCTCAATCTGGCCAGAGCTCAACACCGAAATTGCGAACGTCCAGCGATTGCTCCTGCACTAAAGGTGCCAGCCCTGAAAGCTGTTGCTGGTCCTCATCTCCCACTGGTAACCTCGAAAACGAACCACAAACACTTGGGCTCTGAACTTGTTTAGGCTACTAAAACTTCCAACGTACACAGCCTCTCCTGCTCGAGCTGGCCAAAGTTCAACACCGAAATTGCGAACGTCCAGCGATTGCTCCTACACTAAAGGTGCCAGCCCTGAAAGCTCTTGCTGGTCCTCATCTCCCACTGGTAACCTCGAAAACGAACCACAAACACTTGGGCTCTGAACTTGTTTAGGCTACTAAAACTTCCAACGTACACAGCCTCTCCTGCTCGAGCTGGCCAAAGTTCAACACCGAAATTGCGAACGTCCAGCGATTGCTCCTACACTAAAGGTGCCAGCCCTGAATGCTGTTGCTGGTCCTCATCTCCCACTGGTAACCTCTAAAACGAACCACAAACACTTGGGCTCTGAACTTGTTTAGGCTACTAAAACTTCCAACGTACACAGCCTCTCCTGCTACAACTGGCCAGAGCTCAACACCGAAATTGCGAACGTCCAGCGATTGCTCCTACACTAAAGGTGCCAGCCCTGAAAGCTCTTGCTGGTCCTCATCTCCCACTGGTAACCTCTAAAACGAACCACAAACACTTGGGCTCTGAACTTGTTTAGGCTACTAAAACTTCCAACGTACACAGCCTCTCCTGCTCAATCTGGCCAGAGTTCAACACCGAAATTGCGAACGTCCAGCGATTGCTCCTACACTAAAGGTGCCAGCCCTGAAAGCTCTTGCTGGTCCTCATCTCCCACTGGTAACCTCTAAAACGAACCACAAACACTTGGGCTCTGAACTTGTTTAGGCTACTAAAACTTCCAACGTACACAGCCTCTCCTGCTCAATCTGGCCAGAGCTCAACACCGAAATTGCGAACGTCCAGCGATTGCTCCTACACTAAAGGTGCCAGCCCTGAAAGCTCTTGCTGGTGCTCATCTCCCACTGGTAACCTCTAAAACGAACCACAAACACTTGGGCTCTGAACTTGTTTAGGCTACTAAAACTTCCAACGTACACAGCCTCTCCTGCTCAATCTGGCCAGAGCTCAACACCGAAATTGCGAATGTCCAGCGATTGCTCCTACACTAAAGGTGCCAGCCCTGAATGCTGTTGCTGGTCCTCATCTCCCACTGGTAACCTCGAAAACGAACCACTAACACTTGGGCTCTGAACTTGTTTAGGCTACTAAAACTTCCAATGTACACAGCCTCTCCTGCTCGAGCTGCCCAAAGTTCAACACTGAAATTGCGAACGTCCAGCGATTGCTCCTACACTAAAGGTGCCAGCCCTGAATGCTGTTGCTGGTCCTCATCTCCCACTGGTAACCTCGAAAACGAACCACAAACACTTGGGCTCTGAACTTGTTTAGGCTACTAAAACTTCCAACGTACACAGCCTCTCCTGCTCGAGCTGCCCAAAGTTCAACACCGAAATTGCGAACGTCCAGCGATTGCTCCTACACTAAAGGTGCCAGCCCTGAAAGCTCTTGCTGGTCCTCATCTCCCACTGGTAACCTCGAAAACGAACCACAAACACTTGGGCTCTGAACTTGTTTAGGCTACTAAAACTTCCAACGTACACAGCCTCTCCTGCTCGAGCTGCCCAAAGTTCAACACCGAAATTGCGAACGTCCAGCGATTGCTCCAACACTAAAGGTGCCAGCCCTGAAAGCTGTTGCTCGTCCTCATCTCCCACTGGTAACCTCTAAAACGAACCACAAACACTTGGGCTCTGAACTTGTTTAGGCTACTAAAACTTCCAAAGTACACAGCCTCTCCTGCTCGAGCTGGCCAGAGTTCAACACCGAAATTGCGAACGTCCAGCGATTGCTCCTACACTAAAGGTGCCAGCCCTGAAAGCTCTTGCTGGTGCTCATCTCCCACTGGTAACCTCTAAAACGAACCACAAACACTTGGGCTCTGAACTTGTTTAGGCTACTAAAACTTCCAACGTACACAGCCTCTCCTGCTCGAGCTGGCCAAAGTTCAACACCGAAATTGCGAACGTCCAGCGATTGCTCCTACACTAAAGGTGCCAGCCCTGAATGCTGTTGCTGGTCCTCATCTCCCACTGGTAACCTCGAAAACGAACCACAAACACTTGGCCTCTGAACTTGTTTAGGCTACTAAAACTTCCAACGTACACAGCCTCTCCTGCTCGAGCTGCCCAAAGTTCAACACCGAAATTGCGAACGTCCAGCGATTGCTCCTACACTAAAGGTGCCAGCCCTGAAAGCTGTTGCTCGTCCTCATCTCCCACTGGTAACCTCTAAAACGAACCACAAACACTTGGGCTCTGAACTTGTTTAGGCTACTAAAACTTCCAACGTACACAGCCTCTCCTGCTCGAGCTGCCCAAAGTTCAACACCGAAATTGCGAACGTCCAGCGATTGCTCCAACACTAAAGGTGCCAGCCCTGAAAGCTGTTGCTGGTCCTCATCTCCCACTGGTAACCTCTAAAACGAACCACAAACACTTGGGCTCTGAACTTGTTTAGGCTACTAAAACTTCCAACGTACACAGCCTCTCCTGCTCGAGCTGTCCAAAGTTCAACACCGAAATTGCGAACGTCCAGCGATTGCTCCTACACTAAAGGTGCCAGCCCTGAAAGCTGTTGCTGGTCCTCATCTCCCACTGGTAACCTCTAAAACGAACCACAAACACTTGGGCTCTGAACTTGTTTAGGCTACTAAAACTTCCAACGTACACAGCCTCTCCTGCTCGAGCTGGCCAAAGTTCAACACCTATATTACAAAACGTCCAGCGATTGCTCCTGCACTAAAGGTGCCAGCCCTGAAAGCTCTTGCTGGTCCTCATCTCCCACTGGTAACCTCTAAAACGAACCACAAACACTTGGGCTCTGAACTTGTTTAGGCTACTAAAACTTCCAACATACACAGCCTCTCCTGCTCGAGCTGCCCAAAGTTCAACACCGAAATTGCGAACGTCCAGCGATTGCTCCTACACTAAAGGTGCCAGCCCTGAATGCTGTTGCTGGTCCTCATCTCCCACTGGTAACCTCTAAAACGAACCACAAACACTTGGGCTCTGAACTTGTTTAGGCTACTAAAACTTCCAACGTACACAGCCTCTCCTGCTCGAGCTGCCCAAAGTTCAACACCGAAATTGCGAACGTCCAGCGATTGCTCCTACACTAAAGGTGCCAGCCCTGAAAGCTGTTGCTCGTCCTCATCTCCCACTGGTAACCTCTAAAACGAACCACAAACACTTGGGCTCTGAACTTGTTTAGGCTACTAAAACTTCCAACGTACACAGCCTCTCCTGCTCGAGCTGGCCAAAGTTCAACACCGAAATTGCGAACGTCCAGCGATTGCTCCTACACTAAAGGTGCCAGCCCTGAATGGTGTTGCTGGTCCTCATCTCCCACTGGTAACCTCTAAAACGAACCACAAACACTTGGGCTCTGAACTTGTTTAGGCTACTAAAACTTCCAACGTACACAGCCTCTCCTGCTACAACTGGCCAGAGCTCAACACCGAAATTGCGAACGTCCAGCGATTGCTCCTGCACTAAAGGTGCCAGCCCTGAAAGCTGTTGCTGGTGCTCATCTCCCACTGGTAACCTCGAAAACGAACCACAAACACTTGGGCTCTGAACTTGTTTAGGCTACTAAAACTTCCAACGTACACAGCCTCTCCTGCTCGAGCTGCCCAAAGTTCAACACCGAAATTGCGAACGTCCAGCGATTGCTCCTACACTAAAGGTGCCAGCCCTGAATGGTGTTGCTGGTCCTCATCTCCCACTGGTAACCTCGAAAACGAACCACAAACACTTGGGCTCTGAACTTGTTTAGGCTACTAAAACTTCCAACGTACACAGCCTCTCCTGCTCGAGCTGGCCAAAGTTCAACACCGAAATTGCGAACGTCCAGCGATTGCTCCTACACTAAAGGTGCCAGCCCTGAATGCTGTTGCTGGTCCTCATCTCCCACTGGTAACCTCTAAAACGAACCACAAACACTTGGGCTCTGAACTTGTTTAGGCTACTAAAACTTCCAACGTACACAGCCTCTCCTGCTACAACTGGCCAGAGCTCAACACCGAAATTGCGAACGTCCAGCGATTGCTCCTACACTAAAGGTGCCAGCCCTGAAAGCTCTTGCTGGTGCTCATCTCCCACTGGTAACCTCTAAAACGAACCACAAACACTTGGGCTCTGAACTTGTTTAGGCTACTAAAACTTCCAACGTACACAGCCTCTCCTGCTCAATCTGGCCAGAGCTCAACACCGAAATTGCGAACGTCCAGCGATTGCTCCTACACTAAAGGTGCCAGCCCTGAATGCTGTTGCTGGTCCTCATCTCCCACTGGTAACCTCTAAAACGAACCACTAACACTTGGGCTCTGAACTTGTTTAGGCTACTAAAACTTCCAATGTACACAGCCTCTCCTGCTCGAGCTGCCCAAAGTTCAACACTGAAATTGCGAACGTCCAGCGATTGCTCCTACACTAAAGGTGCCAGCCCTGAATGCTGTTGCTGGTCCTCATCTCCCACTGGTAACCTCGAAAACGAACCACAAACACTTGGGCTCTGAACTTGTTTAGGCTACTAAAACTTCCAACGTACACAGCCTCTCCTGCTCGAGCTGGCCAAAGTTCAACACCGAAATTGCGAACGTCCAGCGATTGCTCCTACACTAAAGGTGCCAGCCCTGAAAGCTCTTGCTGGTCCTCATCTCCCACTGGTAACCTCGAAAACGAACCACAAACACTTGGGCTCTGAACTTGTTTAGGCTACTAAAACTTCCAACGTACACAGCCTCTCCTGCTCGAGCTGGCCAAAGTTCAACACCGAAATTGCGAACGTCCAGCGATTGCTCCAACACTAAAGGTGCCAGCCCTGAAAGCTGTTGCTCGTCCTCATCTCCCACTGGTAACCTCTAAAACGAACCACAAACACTTGGGCTCTGAACTTGTTTAGGCTACTAAAACTTCCAACGTACACAGCCTCTCCTGCTCGAGCTGGCCAGAGTTCAACACCGAAATTGCGAACGTCCAGCGATTGCTCCTACACTAAAGTTGCCAGCCCTGAATGCTGTTGCTGGTACTCATCTCCCACTGGTAACCTCTAAAACGAACCACAAACACTTGGGCTCTGAACTTGTTTAGGCTACTAAAACTTCCAACGTACACAGCCTCTCCTGCTCAATCTGGCCAGAGCTCAACACCGAAATTGCGAACGTCCAGCGATTGCTCCTACACTAAAGGTGCCAGCCCTGAAAGCTGTTGCTGGTCCTCATCTCCCACTGGTAACCTCTAAAACGAACCACAAACACTTGGGCTCTGAACTTGTTTAGGCTACTAAAACTTCCAACGTACACAGCCTCTCCTGCTCGAGCTGGCCAAAGTTCAACACCGAAATTGCGAACGTCCAGCGATTGCTCCAACACTAAAGGTGCCAGCCCTGAAAGCTGTTGCTCGTCCTCATCTCCCACTGGTAACCTCTAAAACGAACCACAAACACTTGGGCTCTGAACTTGTTTAGGCTACTAAAACTTCCAACGTACACAGCCTCTCCTGCTCAATCTGGCCAGAGCTCAACACCGAAATTGCGAACGTCCAGCGATTGCTCCTACACTAAAGGTGCCAGCCCTGAATGCTGTTGCTGGTCCTCATCTCCCACTGGTAACCTCGAAAACGAACCACAAACACTTGGGCTCTGAACTTGTTTAGGCTACTAAAACTTCCAACGTACACAGCCTCTCCTGCTCGAGCTGGCCAAAGTTCAACACCGAAATTGCGAACGTCCAGCGATTGCTCCTACACTAAAGGTGCCAGCCCTGAATGCTGTTGCTGGTCCTCATCTCCCACTGGTAACCTCGAAAACGAACCACAAACACTTGGGCTCTGAACTTGTTTAGGCTACTAAAACTTCCAACGTACACAGCCTCTCCTGCTCGAGCTGGCCAAAGTTCAACACCGAAATTGCGAACGTCCAGCGATTGCTCCTACACTAAAGGTGCCAGCCCTGAAAGCTCTTGCTGGTCCTCATCTCCCACTGGTAACCTCGAAAACGAACCACAAACACTTGGGCTCTGAACTTGTTTAGGCTACTAAAACTTCCAACGTACACAGCCTCTCCTGCTCGAGCTGGCCAAAGTTCAACACCGAAATTGCGAACGTCCAGCGATTGCTCCTACACTAAAGGTGCCAGCCCTGAAAGCTGTTGCTCGTCCTCATCTCCCACTGGTAACCTCGAAAACGAACCACAAACACTTGGGCTCTGAACTTGTTTAGGCTACTAAAACTTCCAACGTACACAGCCTCTCCTGCTCAATCTGGCCAGAGTTCAACACCGAAAAAATTA